>NC_092269.1:34098342-34263342 GCF_036320965.1 Panulirus ornatus
GTACTACTTTGAGGTTTTAAGGGAAGGTACTACTTTGAGGTTTTAAGGCAAGGCATTACTTTGAAGTTTTAAGGGGATGGATTATTTTATTAAAGTTTTAGGTATAGAAAATAACTTTAGATTTATTGTTCGTAATTATTAGTTGTATATATTGTATAATTTGTCTCATGAATTATGGATGGTTGTTGAAAAAAAAAAATCTTTTTCTCCATAACTTAGAAAGTGTGAAAAAACTAACCAGTTTTTTAGAATTATTTTGTGGTTTAAGAAATACATTTTGGCCGAGTTCAATTTCGCCCACGTCCATCGAGATGCCCTAAGAGGCTCCTGATTGGCCGCTGGTGGTTCCACCAATGAGAGGCCTCCACTGACGCCTCTGATTGGCTGGTGGCTCCGCCAATCAGTGGCATCCCCTCGCGTGGACTTCGCGATGGACTTGGCTACATGACTTTGTTATGACTGTGTTAGCAGTTTATGTATATGGCCTTGTTATCTCTTCGAGCGTAGAGATTAAGTGTGTATTGTTGTTGTAGTTGTTGTTGTAGTTGTAGTTGTAGTAGTTGTTGTTGAAGTTAATAACGTTTGCTTCCTGTCATCTCCAGGCACGTCGCCCTTCACCCTCTACTTCAGCGTCAAGTTCTACGCGGCAGACCCATGCAAGCTGGTGGAGGAGATAACCAGGTGAGTCTTCCCAGGGGACTGGGTGCTGCTAGTGAGCTGGGAGGGAGAGTAGGGTGGTGCTAGTGAGCTGGGAGGGAGAGTAGGAGGGTGCTAGTGAGCTGGGAGGGAGAGTAGGAGGGTGCTAGTGAGCTGGGAGGGAGAGTAGGGTGGTGCTAGTGAGCTGGGAGGGAGAGTAGGAGGGTGCTAGTGAGCTGGGAGGGAGAGTAGGAGGGTGCTAGTGAGCTGGGAGGGAGAGTAGGAGGGTGCTAGTGAGCTGGGAGGTAGAGTAAGGTGGTGCTAAGGAGCTGGGAGGGAGAGTAGATTGGTGCTAGTGAGCTGGGAGGGAGAGTAGGAGGGTGCTAGTGAGCTGGGAGGGAGAGTAGGAGGGTGCTAGTGAGCTGGGAGGGAGAGTAGGGTGGTGCTAGTGAGCTGGGAGGGAGAGCAGGAGGGTGCTAGTGAGCTGGGAGGGAGAGCAGGAGGGTGCTAGTGAGCTGGGAGGTGGAGAAGGGAGCCATTACCTCAAACAGGTTTCATGTAGAATTTCAAGAATGTTCTCAAAGGTAAATACAAACAGACCTGTGCCCCAGGATTATTATTATTAATATTATTATTATTATTATAATTATTATTATTATTCTTATTATTATTTATTGATTTATGTATTTATATGCCTTCTGTGTGGAGAATAAATTCGCCACAGTATCGGGAAATCAACCCATATGAAGTACAGGAACACAAGATATTATTTGAATGATTATAAATGATTAGAATTACAATTATTGATGTTATTATTTGAATGATTATAAATTATTAGAATTGCAATTACTGATGTTA
Source organism: Panulirus ornatus (assembly GCF_036320965.1). Classification (NCBI taxonomy): domain Eukaryota; kingdom Metazoa; phylum Arthropoda; class Malacostraca; order Decapoda; family Palinuridae; genus Panulirus; species Panulirus ornatus. The sequence goes on from NC_092269.1 coordinate 34,099,837, forward strand.
TTATTTGAATGATTATAAATTATTAGAATTGCAATTACTGATGTTATTATTTGAATGATTATAAATGATTAGAATTACAATTACTGATATTATTATTTGAATGATTATAAATGATTAGAATTACAATTACTGATGTTATTATTTGAATGATTATAAATGATTAGAATTACAATTACTGATGTTATTATTTGAATGATTATAAATGATTAGAATTACAATTACTGATGTTATTATTTGAATGATTATAAATGATTAGAATTACAATTATTGATGTTATTATTTGAATGATTATAAATGATTAGAATTACAATTACTGATGTTATTATTTGAATGATTATAAATGATTAGAATTACAATTACTGATATTATTATTTGAATGATTATATATGATTAGAATTGCAGTTACTGATGTTATTATTTGAATGATTATAAATGATTAGAATTACAATTACTGATGTTATTATTTGAATGATTATAAATGATTAGAATTACAATTACTGATATTATTATTTGAATGATTATAAATGATTAGAATTACAATTACTGATGTTATTATTTGAATGATTATAAATGATTAGAATTACAATTACTGATATTATTATTTGAATGATTATAAATGATTAGAATTACAATTACTGATATTATTATTTGAATGATTATATATTATTAGAATTGCAATTACTGATGTTATTATTTGAATGATTATAAATGATTAGAATTACAATTACTGATATTATTATTTGAATGATTATAAATGATTAGAATTACAATTACTGATGTTATTGTTTGAATGATTATAAATGATTAGAATTACAATTACTGGTGTTATTATTTGAATGATTATAAATGATTAGAATTGCAATTACTGATATTATTATTTGAATGATTATAAATTATTAGAATTGCAATTACTGATATTATTATTTGAATGATTATAAATGATTAGAATTGTAATTACTGATGTTAGCACACTGGAGATGTAGTGTTCACGGTCATTATCTTTGGGGTATGATGCACAGAAGCAGGCCTGTGGTTGATTTAGACCATCAAATGAAGATAGATATGACCAGGTTGGGTTAGTTAGCTGTGGAGGATCTGTTGTGTTCATTGCGAATGCGAGGGCCTTTTGGTACGTGCTTGGTGTGTTTGAATAAGCACTGGCAGACTGCCTCTACTGCAAACAAGTCAGGATCTTTACTGCCTCTGCTGCAAACAGTGAGGATCTTTACTGCCTCTGCTGCAAACAAGTCAGGATCTTTACTGCCTCTGCTGCAAACAGTGTGGATCTTTACTGCCTCTGCTGCAAACAGTGAGGATCTTTACTGCCTCTGCTGCAAACAGTGAGGATCTTTACTGCCTCTGCTGCAAACAAGTCAGGATCTTTACTGCCTCTGCTGCAAACAGTGAGGATCTTTACTGCCTCTGCTGCAAACAGTCGGGGTCTTTATTGCCTCTGCAAACAGTGAGGATCTTTACTGCCTCTGCAAACAGTCAGGATCTTTACTGCCTCTGCTGCAAACAGTCAGGATCTTTACTGCCTCTGCTGCAAACAGTGAGGATCTTTACTGCCTCTGCTTCAAACAGTCGGGGTCTTTATTGCCTCTGCAAACAGTGAGGATCTTTACTGCCTCTGCAAACAGTCAGGATCTTTACTGCCTCTGCAAACAGTCAGGATCTTTACTGCCTCTGCAAACAGTCAGGATCTTTACTGCCTCTGCTGCAAACAGTCAGGATCTTTACTGCCTCTGCTGTAAACAGTCAGGATCTTTACTGCCTCTGCTGCAAACAGTCAGGATCTTTACTGCCTCTGCTGCAAACAGTCAGGATCTTTACTGCCTCTGCAAACAGTCAGGATCTTTACTGCCTCTGCAAACAGTCAGGATCTTTACTGCCTCTGCAAACAGTCAGGATCTTTACTGCCTCTGCTGCAAACAGTCAGGATCTTTACTGCCTCTGCTGCAAACAGTGAGGATCTTTATTGCCTCTGCAAACAGTGAGGGTCTTTACTGCCTCTGCAAACAGTGAGGATCTTTACTGCCTCTGCAAACAGTCAGGGTCTTTATTGCCTCTGCAAACAGTCAGGATCTTTACTGCCTCTGCAAACAGTCAGGATCTTTATTGCCTCTGCAAACAGACAGGATCTTTACTGCCTCTGCAAACAGCCAGGATCTTTACTGGTAAAGAGGAAGAAACTAGCCAAGGAGAATGGAAAGAAATTAGCTAAAGAGGAAAAACTAGCCAAGGAGAAGGGGAAGAAACTAGCTAATGAGAAGAGGGGGAAAACTAGCCAAAGAGAAGGGGAGGAAACTAGGTAAAGAGGGAAAAAAGTAGCCAAGAAGGGGAGGAAACTAGGTAAAGAGGGAAAAAACTAGCCAAGAAGGGGAGGAAACTAGCTAAAGAGAAGAGGAGGCAAACTAGCCAAAGAGAAGGGAAGGAAACTAGCTAAAGAGGAAAAAAACTAGCCAAGGAGAAGGGAAAGAAACTAGTTAAAGAGAAGAGGGGGGGAAACTAGCCCAAGAGAAGGGGAGGAAAGTAGGTAGAGGGAAAAAACTAGCTAAGAAGGGGAGGAAACTAGGTAGAGGGGAAAAAACTAACTAAGAAGGGGAGGAAACTAGCCAGAGTGAGGGAGGGAAACAAAGGCTGACCCGGGAACGGTTATGGGGAAAAAGGGAAAACGATTTGAGGTTTTTTTTTGGGGGGGGAATGAGGGGAAAAGTTTAGCCAAAACGAGAGGGGCTGTAAGGGGTCATCTTGTTAGTGGGGGCGGTGCGCACGTGGCATTAACGTAGGATAACCGACCGTAATTCATCCCTTTCATTGGCTGGTTCTTCGTTCACCTCCTCCCCTCCCTCAGGGCCAGCCATTAGCCTAGGAGGAGGGAGGGCGAGCGAGCGAGCGAGCCCCCTGACCGGCGGGATCTGTATGTGGGAGACCGTAGTACGCTCATATACGCTCTCATCCACCCTCCTCCCACTCCACCCACCCACCTCCACCCCATAACGAACGGGCGTATAGCGAAGGACGGCGTATATAGCGAGATGGAGAGAGAGAGAGAGAGAGAGAGAGAGAGAGAGAGAGAGAGAGAGAGAGAGAGAGAGAGAGAGAGTTGGCCCCCGGTGCCTACACCTCCTCCCCATATACCCCCACCTACACACACACACACACACACACACACACACACACACACCAGCGTAACATTATGCTAAGCGTATGTGCCCTTATGGGCTAGGGAGGGAAGGGGGGACCCTGTGCATCAGCGGGGTTCAGAGGAGAAAGGAGGAATATCCCCCTCTCTCCCTTCGAGAGAGAGAGAGAGAGAGAGTGGTTGGGCAGTTAAGGGAGGGAGGGAACTACTACCTGTCCAGAGAACCCCCCCCCCCCCCTCCCGAGCACCCCCACTGTGACGCAGGGGAAAATAACAAGGATTTAGAAAACGGGAGCTGAAGAATGTGTCTGTCTGTCTCTCTCTCTCTCTGAGAATTTATCGCAGTTTGAAATGTACGCCTCTCTCTCTCTCTCTCTCTCTCTCTCTCTCTCTCTCTCTCTCTCTCTCTCTCTCTCTCTCTCTCTCTCTCTCTGTCAGAGTGGAGGAGAGAGAGAGAGAGAGAGAGAGATGGGGTGGGGTCTGCCAGGTAACTGAGGGCGCTTCTCCGCTTCCTTCGTCGGCCTAAGCGCGAGCTTCGAGACTTCGTTACTCAACGGGTCATTCATTTTTGACGCGTATCTTCGCGGCGGCGTGTAGGCACACGCGCATGCGCGCCTCTTAGGTCCGGTCTGGCCCGGTCTCAAGGGTTCCTCTTGGGTAAGGTCGAGCGGTATTGCCTTGGGGCCTTGGGGGGGCTCAGGGATTCGAACCCCACCACCCCCACCTCTCGTGCCATGCATGAGCCTGGAAGAGGGGGGGGGTGCTCAGGGATTCGAACCCCACCACACCTTCCTCTGGTGCCATGCATGAGCCTGGAAGAAATGGGCTTAAGATGTAATTGGTGGGTGATTAATAGGCCCCGCCATGTCCTACTCCAGGCCCTTCCGCCATCAGCTCGTGTTATGGTGTTGTTCTTTTGTGTCTCTCTTTTTATCGTCATCGACCACCACCACCTCCCGTTTTCTCTATCTTCCCACCACCCTCCTCCCGTTTTCTCTATCTTCCCACCACCCCCTCCCGTTTTCTCTCTCTCTCTCTCTCATTCCTTCCATTTCCCCCTCCCCCCTTTTTTCTGTTTTCTGTAGGTGGTGGCCCACACTGCTTAAAACCATACCATCCCCCCACCACAAACCCACACCTCCTCCACCACAACCCCCCAACACTTGGGCCTTCAACCAACATGAGCGCAACACATTGCGCCAACACTCCTCTCCACCACCACCACCTCTGATCGCCAACACTACCACCACCTCCCCCACCACAAGCACCCTCCCCTCATCCCCCTTTTTACCACCACCACCACAACCTCCCCTCCCTCCAACACTCCTCTCCACCACCATCACCTCTGACCGCCAACACTAACATCACCATCACCTCCCCCACCACAAGCACCAACCACCATCCTCCCCCACCACCACAAGCACCACCCCCATCCTCCCCCCTTTACCACCACCACCACAACCCCCCCCCCCTCCCTCCAACACTCCTCTCCACCACCATCACCTCTGACCGCCAACGACCACCACCACCTCCACCCCCACCACAAGCACCAACCCCCATCCTCCTCTTTTACCACCACCACAAGCACCCCCCCCCCCTTTTACCACCACCACCACAACCCCCCCTCCCTCCAACACTCCTCTCCACCATCACCTCTGATCGTCAACGACCACCACCACCTCCCCCACCACAAGCACCAACCACCATCCTCCCCCTCCCCCACAAGCACCAACCCCCATCCTCCCCCCTTTACCACCACCACCACAACCTCCCCCTCCCTCCAACACTCCTCTCCACCATCACCTCTGACCGCCAACGACCACCACCTCCTCCCCCCCCACCACAAGCGCCAACCACCATCCTCCCCCCTTTTACCACCACCACAAGCACCCCCCCCCCTTTTTACTACCACCACCGCAACCCCTCCCCCCTCCCCATCGCCCCCATCCCCCCACAACAACCCCCCCCCCTCAACCACCACTACCAGTAATGGCCCGGTACTTTGCCCTGCCGAGGCGGGCCCAGCGTTGCCAACGCCATTTTGCCGCCACGTACCATAAAAGACGCCTTTTTACGGCGCCGCGAACAACAACAGGCTTGGCAGCGCTTGTGCTGACGACGTACGTACACACACACACACACACACACACACACACACACACACACACACACTTAAGCTGGGCGACGCTTATCATCCGCCAGCCTTGACCTCGGCCAGAGGACGCAGTTCAGGGTCGGAGTTCGCGAACGGAGAACGCTAAAAGCGTGTATATATAAGTGTGGGTGAGGGCAGCATACTTTATGCTGTTAAGTGTGGGTGAGGACAGCATACTTTATGCTGTTAAGTGTGGGTGAGGGACAGCATACTTTATGCTGTTAAGTGTGGGTGAGGGACAGCATACTTTATGCTGTTAAGTGTGGGTGAGGACAGCATACTTTATGCTGTTAAGTGTGGGTGAGGGCAGCATACTTTATGCTGTTAAGTGTGGGTGAGGGCAGCATACTTTATGCTGTTAAGTGTGGGTGAGGACAGCATACTTTATGCTGTTAAGTGTGGGTGAGGACAGCATACTTTATGCTGTTAAGTGTGGGTGAGGCAGCATACTTTATGCTGTTAAGTGTGGGTGAGGACAGCATACTTTATGCTGTTAAGTGTGGGTGAGGGTAGCATACTTTATGCTGTTAAGTGTGGGTGAGGGTAGCATACTTTATGTTGTTAAGTGTGGGTGAGGACAGCATACTTTATGCTGTTAAGTGTGGGTGAGGACAGCATACTTTATGCTGTTAAGTGTGGGTGAGGGCAGCATACTTTTATGCTGTTAAGTGTGGGTGAGGGCAGCATACTTTATGCTGTTAAGTGTGGGTGAGGACAGCATACTTTATGCTGTTAAGTGTGGGTGAGGGCAGCATACTTTATGCTGTTAAGTGTGGGTGAGGACAGCATACTTTATGCTGTTAAGTGTGGGTGAGGGCAGCATACTTTTATGCTGTTAAGTGTGGGTGAGGGTAGCATACTTTTATGCTGTTAAGTGTGGGTGAGGACAGCATACTTTTATGCTGTTAAGTGTGGGTGAGGACAGCATACTTTATGCTGTTAAGTGTGGGTGAGGGTAGCATACTTTATGCTGTTAAGTGTGGGTGAGGACAGCATACTTTATGCTGTTAAGTGTGGGTGAGGGCAGCATACTTTATGCTGTTAAGTGTGGGTGAGGACAGCATACTTTATGCTGTTAGGTGTGGGTGAGGGTAGCATACTTTATGCTGTTAAGTGTGGGTGAGGACAGCATACTTTTATGCTGTTAAGTGTGGGTGAGGACAGCATACTTTATGCTGTTAAGTGTGGGTGAGGGTAGCATACCTTTTTTGCTGTTAAGTGTGGGTGAGGACAGCATACTTTTATGCTGTTAAGTGTGGGTGAGGACAGCATACTTTGTGCTGTTAAGTGTGGGTGAGGGTAGCATACTTTTATGCTGTTAAGTGTGGGTGAGGACAGCATACTTTTATGCTGTTAAGTGTGGGTGAGGACAGCATACTTTATGCTGTTAAGTGTGGGTGAGGGTAGCATACTTTATGCTGTTAAGTGTGGGTGAGGGCAGCATACTTTTATGCTGTTAAGTGTGGGTGAGGGTAGCATACTTTTATGCTGTTAAGTGTGGGTGAGGACAGCATACTTTTATGCTGTTAAGTGTGGGTGAGGACAGCATACTTTATGCTGTTAAGTGTGGGTGAGGGTAGCATACTTTATGCTGTTAAGTGTGGGTGAGGACAGCATACTTTTATGCTGTTAAGTGTGGGTGAGGGTAGCATACCTTTTTTGCTGTTAAGTGTGGGTGAGGACAGCATACTTTTATGCTGTTAAGTGTGGGTGAGGACAGCATACTTTATGCTGTTAAGTGTGGGTGAGGACAGCATACTTTATGCTGTTAAGTGTGGGTGAGGACAGCATACCTTTTTTGCTGTTAAGTGTGGACGGGAGCAACGTAAAGTATGATTGTAAGTAGGAATCTGTTAAGTGTGGACGGGAGCAACGTAAAGTATGATTGTAAGTAGGAATCATTTACTACAACCTCTGCTTCCCTTAAAGCAGTTTTTTTATTGTTTTTCATGTTTTTCTTTCATCCCAATATTTCCTTCAATTTCTTTTTTAATTCCATTCTTTATCTTCGTCAACTTCACATCCATTTATTTCTCAATTTTTAAACTTATTTATTAATTTCTTTTATATTTTATTTCTTGATTTTTAATTCTAATTTTTAATTATTTCTAATTTTTTTGAATTTATATTTCTTAATTTTTTATTTTTTGATTTTTATTTATTGATTTTTTAATTTTTTTTATTTTTTATATTTTATTTTTTATTGATTTTTTAATTTTTATTTTTCAATTTTTTGTAATCTATTTTTTTTTTTTTCATTTGGATTTGCATCATGACCAAGCGCTCCGCCCGCGCCCAGGCTCCTGGATATTAGTGTACCGTCATGCAGCGTCATGCAGAGGTATATGTTGTTCACCCGCTGGCTATATCATTGTGTCTCACGTTCGCTGGGTCATTAATAGATTTTAAAAAAGCCATGTAAAATTCATGTAATCTAGCGTCACACAGGGATGTTAATATCATCCAAGGTCCGAGGACCATGGGTGTATATATATATATATATATATATATATATATATATATATATATATATATATATATATTGGAAAGAATCAATTTTGCGCGTGATCAAGATATTCCTATGAGTCCACGGGGAAAAATGAAACACGATAAGTTCCCAAGTGCACTTTCGTGTAATAATCACATCATCAGGGGAGACAAAAGAGAGAAATATAACAGCCAGTTGATATACATCGAAGAGACGAAGCTAGGACGCCATTTGGTGAACATGCGATTGTCCAAGACAGTCTGTCTTCCCCTCGTACCCTTCCCTGAACTCTTCAGAAAACCCACCAGCCACCCCCCCCCGTTCACCTAGTGATCTGTTTATGCACCTGTATGTGTGTTATCGGCCCGGCGGCGCACGGAGCCGCCCGCGTAAACCGCCGGGGCCGGCAGTTTACCACCGCCCATGAAAGCCGAGGCTTGTATGTAATTATTCAAATATCCTGCGTACGCACACGACTTGTATGTATACATATTCATGCAGCCCGACTTGCATGGAAAATAGGTTATGCTATTACGCGCACACACACACACACACACACACACACACACACACACACAAAAAAAAAAAGGTATGCGATAATAAATTAGTTGACCCCCGAAGCCGCTGGTTCCCGTGTTCTTTAACCCTCAGTTCGCTCGCGCGCACCGGGCCGGCGAAGGCGCCAGCCATCGAGCCCACACCTCGAAGCTCCCATAACGTCAGCAATTACTAACATATTCCAGTGGGTCTGCAGCAGCAGCAGCTCCTCCTCACAGGTCTGATCGCGAGCGCGGGGTTCGCTGAAACCCGCGCCACAGTGACCAGGAGATGATGACCGTAGTGTCAACTTCAATTGCGCAAACGGGAGAAAAAGAAAATGATAGTTAATTAACTCCCAGGCTTCTTGTGTATTGGCCTCCGCGAAAGTATTGTTATTATGGCCGTAGATTATTATCTGTGGCTCGGGGGACTTCAAATTGGCCAGTGGGAGGAGGAGGAGGAGGAGGGAGAGGAGCTGCTTCCTCCTCCTCCTCCTCCTGCCTTCCTGGCTGGCTTGGCATCACGAGTGAGGTGGTGGAGTGACCATGGTGCCCGCTGCAGTGATCAGAGGTGGTCCGGGAGACTTGGGCTTCTCGGTAGGGCTAGGGTAAGGGACGGTTTCTTGGTAAGGGCTAGGGCAAGGGAGGGTTCTTGGTAAGGGCTAGGCTAAGGGAGGGTTCTAGGTAAGGGCTAGGCTAAGGGAGGGTTCTAGGTAGGGCTTGGCTAAGGGAGGGTATCTTGGTAAGGGCTAGGCTAAGGAGGGTTCCTAGTAAGGGCTGGGCTAAGGGAGGGCTCCTGGTAGGGCTAGGCTATGTAAGGTAGGGGTAGGGCTAGGATAGGTAAGGTGGGAGGTAGGGCTAGGCTAAGGAAGGTAACAGATAAGGGCTAGGGCAAGTTCTTGATAGGGCTGGCCTGTTCCTGACGGGATAGGGCAAAGTTGGTGTTAGGATAGGCAAAAGCCATGATTATCTACTGAAGACGTTTTGAGAATTGAATACAGTGTGCAAGCCTATTATTTCATATATATATATATATATATATATATATATATATATATATATATATATATATATATTATCCCTGGGGATAGGGGAGAAAGAATACTTCCCACGTATTCCCTGCGTGTCGTAGAAGGCGACTAAAAGGGGAGGGAGCGGGGGGCTGGAAATCCTCCCCTCTCGTTTTTTTTAATTTTCCAAAAGAAGGAACAGAGAATTGGGCCAGGTGAGGGTATTCCCTCAAAGGCCCAGTCCTCTGTTCTTAACGCTACCTCGCTAATGCGGGAAATGGCGAATAGTTTGAAAGAAAAAAAGAATATATATATATATATATATATATATATATATATATATATATATATATATATATATATATATATATATTATATATATATATATATATATATATATATATATATATATATATATATATATATATATATATATAACCATCACTTCACCGTGGTGATTGTGCATTTTAACTGAATTCATTATATAATGTGTTTATGTATATTTAGAAAGATAATCCCGAGGTTTAAGTCACTCCTAACCTAATAGAAAACGGGGAGCAGACAGGTTACAAGAATAGAGCAGCCAAGATGTGGTTGACCACCAAAGGTTACGCGGGGTCACCAGCTGATGACCCCTGCGTCTTCGAGAAGTGGACGCCATCAACTACACGCACTTCGCCACCAAGACTGCAAAGAAAATGGAACGCGGTAGCGTTACCTCAGTAACTCATTTCGGTTTTAAAGTGATCATTTTGAAGCGTAGGTGTCCGGCGACCTGCTGATGTTGACGATAATGAACCTCAGAGTTGGAAATGATGCGTATCAGTGTTGGAAATGTTGCGTATTGTCGACGACTTGGTGCCAGCGAGGCCCTAACGTGTATCACTCATGCGCTTGCGTGTAGTTGGGGAGCGGAGTTGTGCACGCGCGGCGCGTAAAAGACACCTCCAATTGCTCTCTCCCCTCCTGCATTGTGATTCGAACCGGGGCTTCTCCTCGGTGTTGGCGCTCACTTAAAACGGCTGCCAGCATGCATAATGTATGACCCACCGTGCCCTCTTCCTCCCGCCGTCGATGGCAGAGACTCGACCCCCTGAGGCCCAGGTAGCTATCACACTCGAAGGGTCGACAGGGTATTTTGGCCGTGGGCTTCCTTGGAAGTTCATTGGCGACCGTGCTCGGGTCTTCATGGCTCTCTCTCTCTCTCTCTCTCTCTCTCTCTCTCTCTCTCTCTCTCTCTCTCTCTCTCTCTCTCTCTCTCTCTCTCTCTCTCTCGCTCCAGTAGTAGACTTCCAAGTCATGATAAGTACGGAACCCTCAGAATGGCCCATGTTATTCAACACACACCCCTACACACCCCCTGCCACCCCTTCTGATTACGGTGGACATGACCTGTGATAGTTGGGGTGTGTATGGTGGCCTGGATTTTGACCTGACGAACGACCTGACCTCCCCTCTCAAAAGTGAAGGTTAAGACGAAAAACAAAAGGTCAATTGCACTCTACGGTACACTGTAATTATTTCACTGCGAAAGGCAAAAGAAAATAGATATGATATTTCTTCTGAAACAAACAAGCAAAAATGACCAAATTTAATTTTTTTCCGCTTGTCGAGACCGAACGCCATTAAGATCTCGCCGCGGTGACGAACGTAATTGTACACAACCGGTTTACGTCCGTCGTATATTGCGTTCATGTGGGACAGCCTCTCCTTGCGATGGTGTGAGTGGTGGACACACGCACGCGGGAGACGTGCCCAAGAGGGCAGAAATGCCCTCTCACCAGTGTCGTCCGTCAGGTTTTCTTCAGTGGAAAACCATTCCAAATTAGATGCGTATTGTGGAGGCGAGGTACACGGGTCACTGGACGGTGGGGACGAGGTACACGGGTCCCTGGACGGTGGGGGCGAGGTACGCGGGTCCCTGGACGGTGGAGGCGAGGTACACGGGTCAATGGACGGTGGGGGCGAGGTACGCGGGTCCCTGGACGGTGGGGGCGAGGTACACAGGTCCCTGGACGATGGGGGCGAGGTACGCGGGTCCCTGGACGGTGAGGGAAAGGGACACGGGTCCCTGGACGGTGGGGTCGAGGTACGCGGGTCCCTGGACGGTGGGGGCGAGGTACACGGGTCCCAGGAAGGTGGGGGCGAGGAACACGGGTCCCTGGACGGTGGGGGCGAGGAACACGGGTCCCTGGACGGTGTGGGGCGAGGTACACGGGTCCCTGGACGGCGGGGGACCTATATTTCCCCGGGTCTCTTGGCGGTGGGGGAGCCAGGATTTTCCCGGTTCTCTGGACAGTGGGGGAGCCAGGATACCTGGATCCTAGGGAGGTGTATTGAGGGGCTAGGGATACCAGTATCTTAGGAAAGGATAAGAAGGCTAGGATGTATACAAAGGGATGGAGGATACAGGGGATCCCCAGAAGAGATGGGGACGAAAATAGGTGTTCCTAGACTTCTAGTCATGGTATTGAATGCTAGGATTCAGGTGTCCTTCGTCATTAGGAGACCAGAGGACCTGGACGGGAGGGAGGGAGGGATTGGGGAGACGAGGACGTTAGGGAGCTAGGATACTGTGGGGAGGTAGGATACCTTGATCCTAGGGTGGAGTCGGGGAGCAAGGACTCCCAAGAGCTGGAGGAGAGAGAGGGGGGAGGATATAAGGTGTTCGAATATCCTGCTACGGGGAAGGGCAGGACCTCTAGGATATTCGGGTCCTGCGGCGAGGTGGAAGGACTAATATCCTTGGTTGCTGGTACCGGGTGTAGGACGCCCTGGACCTTGGTGGTGGCTAGGATGGACGCGAGGACTGCAGCTCCCTCCTCCTCCTCCTCCCAGGTGCCGATCTGGACACGCCATACTTCGTTTCGCCACATGACTCACTCCCTGACCTCCCCGGACCGACCGACTCCCCTCCCTTTGGCCTCGTCGCCTCGTGTCTGCCATCCCTCCCTCCCTCCTCCTCCTCCTCCTCCTCCTCCTCCTCCTCCTCCTCCTCCTCCTCCTCCTCCTCCTCCTCCTCCTCGTCCTCCTCTTCCTCCTCCTCATCTCACCAGGTTGTACACGAAAGCAGATTGCCATCCGCGGGAGCATATGTCGGGGCATTATTGTCTTGGCTTCTGACGCGCCCCCCTATTTAACCCCTGGCAGAGCCTTGTGGATCGCGTGGGGCCATAGAAGCAGGGACACACACACACACACACACACACACACACACACACTGGACCCAAGCCTTGACTTGGCTCGGGAGACTTACTTACGGCAGACGCTGAACACACTCGCTAATCTACGGATCAAAACAGTGATATACAGCTGCCTCGCGTCGCGTCGCTTAGAATTATCCTCCTTTACAGTCGCCGGCTGCGATGACCCATCCCCCCTCCCCCTTTCTTAAGCTCTGCTCCTGGCGAGGTTCCTATGCGTGCTGGTGCCTGCTGAAGCGACCCCCGCACTCCCTCCGCTCCGCTGATGGCGCGACTACTGAAGAACAGATCTTCACGGCGCTGAGCTAGGGCGGTGGGGACGTTGCCGCTTCCGCCGCCGCCAGGAGGGACATGGAGTCAGCGTTTATTGTGGACATGATGGGAAGGATCCGTCCTTTGTGGACGTGTCGCGCGCGAGAGCGTCGGCCACCCGATGCAAAGTGTGGCGGTAACTTGTGGACAGCGGCGGAACGCTGCTGCTGCTGCTGCTGCTGCTGCTGCTGCTGCTGCTCCTCCTCCTCCTCCTCCTCCTCCTCCTCCCCTTTTTTTTTTTTTTTTGAGCGCCGTGTCTCTTGAGACCGTCAGATGAGGACGGTACGAATCTAGGCACGACGGCACGACCCTTGCATACACGACGGCACGACCCTTGCATGCACGACGGCACGACCCTTGCATACACGACGGCACGACCCTTGCATACACGACGGCACGACCCTTGCATACACGACGGCACGACACTTGCATACACGACGGCACGACCCTTGCATACACGAAGGCACGACCCTTTGCATACACGAAGGCACGACCCTTTGCATACACGAAGGCACGACCCTTGCATACACGACGGCACGGCCCTTGCATACACGACGGCACGGCCCTTGCATACACGACGGCACGACCCCCTGCATACACGACGGCACGACCCTTGCATACACGACGGCACGACCCTTGCATACACGAAGGCACGACCCTTTGCATACACGAAGGCACGACCCTTTGCATACACGACGACACGACCCTTGCATACACGACGGCACGACCCTTGCATGCACGACGGCACGACCCTTGTATACACGACGGCACGACCCTTGTATACACGAAGGCACGACCCTTTGCATACACGAAGGCACGACCCTTTGCATACACGACGACACCACCCCTGCATACACGACGGCACGACCCTTGCATGCACGACGGCACGACCCTTGGGTATGATGTTCTGGCAGTAGACCTGACCCCTCCTCCCTAAAGGGTAAGATCAGTGGCCAGCCTCTTTTATACCCAGGGGTCGCACACAGCGGAGCTCGAGGGTCGCACACAGCGGAGCTCGAGGGTCGCATACAACCGAGCTCAAGAGTCGCACACAGCCGTGCTCGAGGGTCGCACACAGCCGAGCTCAAGGGTCGCACACAGCCGTGCTCAAGGGTCGCACACAGCCGTGCTCGAGGGTCGCACACAGCCGAGCTCAAGGGCCGCACACAGCCGTGCTCAAGGGTCGTACCGCCTTGCTTTAAGGCTCGCATCGCAATGCTCAGCTCAGAGGCTAATCTGGCCTTCGATCTCCACCCCATCCATGTCCGTCAGACCAGGAAGACACATCGAACTACAGACTGACAGAGACAGACGAAGAATATCACCCAGTCTTTCTCAGACAGAAGAAGAATATCGCCCAGTCTTTCTCAGACAGAAGAAGAATATCGCCCAGTCTTTCTCAGTCAGAAGAAGAATACCACCCAGTCTTTCTCAGTCAGAAGAAGAATATCGCCCAGTCTTTCTCATATCCACCTATTGCTTCCGCGGAAGAAGGCAGTGTGGTCACACTCACTGGGTGTTCTGGAGAGAAAGTCTGGATCCAGACGGATATATATATATATATATTAAACAAAAATATTTGCCCGATGGATTATGGTTTTTTGCCGCCAGATTGGCTATTTTATCGTGCGCTCCTAACCTCCCCTCCTCCCTCAACCTGTGGGCGGTGGCGCGAAACAGGATGCAGAGCGCACAGCGCAGAAAACCCAAGATATCTAAGTGTAGGTTTTTGTGGGGGGAATGGAATATGTGGTCAGACACAAGCCGAAAGGAAGATATGCAATTGGTCTTCCTTTTTTTTTATTCTAAGGCCAAAAAATTTCATCTCTCAATCACCCTTACCTTGCACGCCCTGGCGGTGGTGGTTTCAGGAGCTGATCTCTATCCTCGCGAATCTCTGTCTGTGACGAAGATTCCCGGATGAGGGAGGTGGAGGGGGAGCCAAGTCAACCAATGGTGTTTGGTTCGTACGAGCCATCATTCCTACTTCGTACGAGCCATCATTCCTACTTCGTACGAGCCATCATTCCTACTTCGTACGAGCCATCATTCCTACTTCGTACGAGCCATCATTCCTACTTCGCACGAGCCATCATTCCTACTTCGCACGAGCCATCATTCCTACTTCGCACGAGCCATCATTCCTACTTCGCACGAGCCATCATTCCTACTTCGCACGAGCCATCATTCCTACTTCGCACGAGCCATCATTCCTACTTCGTACGAGCCATCATTCCTACTTCTTCTTGCCCCAATGCTCAAGTGATGCTGTTTATTAACGAGGCAAATGTCCATCGTCTCTAAATAATGGATTTGATGGATTCTCTTCCCTCCTTGTTATAGAATATTGACTTCAGGCTCGATACATCCCACAAAAAAAAACACGATTTTTTCTTTCTTATGGTTCATCCAGACTGCTCTTTCTCGCCAGCTATATTTGTGAGGGGATTTTTCTTTTCCCAAGAACATCTCTACAAGCATCAGTATCGCTCAGTTGCCCCA
The DNA here is from genome assembly GCF_036320965.1 of Panulirus ornatus. Classification (NCBI taxonomy): domain Eukaryota; kingdom Metazoa; phylum Arthropoda; class Malacostraca; order Decapoda; family Palinuridae; genus Panulirus; species Panulirus ornatus. The sequence continues at coordinate 34,115,191 of NC_092269.1, forward strand.
GGTACCTTCTTTGCACCAGGCCGAGACCTGGCGTCCTACGCATCGAGAATAGTTGGTTGAGTTCTTGTGTCTCTTCCTTCAAACGGCCACCACACATCGGCGGCTTCCCGCCAGAAGTACGTACAGGTTCGAGCGAGAGAGGGAGAAGGAGAGAGAAAGAGAGAGAGAGAGAGAGAGAGAGAGAGAGAGAGAGAGAGAGAGAGAGAGAGAGAGAGAGAGAGAGAGAGAGAGAGAGAAGGAGAGCGAGTTTATATACTTCAACTTATCAGCCCCAACCCGCCTCGATCTCTCAGCTCCCTGGCTAGCGCTGAAGGGAACCTTTGTGACAGATCTGTGTTCCACTTTCACTGTAGCCTTTTGTGCCAGTCTTCGGCCGCTGTAAATAACTGCATTTGGCTCAGTCGGTCATTTATTAATAGGATTTTGTCGAGCGTCTTTTTTTTTTCCCACCCTTCCCCGAGTTCTTGGGGTGCTGCTGCCTTCCAGAGGCTGTTGCTCAATCTGCTACCTCTGTTTAGAAAGGAGTGTGTGTGTGTGTGTGTGGGAGGTGGGTGTTTGGCCAGCGTCCTGCACCTGTTGGTGTAGTTGCTTGTCTCTGTTGCGTTGCAGATGATGGATGTTGCAGAAACGCGCTCAGTCTGCTGGTCATGTCTGCCTCTCTTGGTCTGTACAGTGTGTTGGGTCATTCTTTGGCCGATCGATTTTCGTCTCTGGTCTTCAAGTCTTTTGGTGTGACCGTCTTGTGGTCCCTGAAAGAGTTTAGCTTTGATGTGGTCTTTAAGTCCATTGGTGTGACCGTCTTGTGGTCCCTGAAAGAGTTTAGCTTTGATGTGGTCTTTAAGTCCATTGGTGTTACCATCTTGTGGTCTCTGAAAGAGTTTAGCTTTGATGTGGTCTTCAAGTCTTTTGGTGTTACCGTCTTGTGGTCTCTGAAAGAGTTTAGCTTTGATGTGGCGTCGCGCCTCTGGTCCTGGTAAATCAGTCTCGGGCCATTTACGCCTCTCGTGGAAGTGATGCATGGCATTTACGCTCTTATAACCCCGTCTGTAAATGACTTGGTAGGACAAGAATGGACGGTAAATAAAACCTGAATATTTCCTTTTTTTATATTCACTTTTATAAGCCTTTTCTTGCACCGTGTCCCCGCGCGTTAACATCTTGGAGATACGTTCAAGCCCTTCAGTTCTCCAGCGTTCACGGAAAACGTAAAATGCATTAGATGTGGCACGAACCAACCCGTGTGTGTGTGTGTGTGTGTGTGTGTGTCTTCGGCTTTCCAGTCTTTGACGACGTATTAATTCCAGCGTCGTTTCCAGAGTAATTTCCAGTTTGTGTCATGGTATCCAGGGCATCAATTTTCTCTTGTGGTCTGCGGGTCCCCGCCCTTACCGTGTAATCCGTCGGTTCGTTATCTATTAAGTCTATTTTCCTCTGGGCACTCCTTGCTTTATATGTCTCCCTTGCCCCCCACCCAACATCTCTCTGTTCTCATTTTCTGTTGAGTGTATCTGCCGAGGTCCGGTGGTCAAGGGGGGTGTCTGCCAAATATTACTTTCCCCGTTCTCCGTTATCCATAGCCGCCGGTGTCAGTCATGTTATGCGATAATCCCAAGATAATCTTGGGGGTAAATGTCCAAGATAGACTTAGGAAAAAAAGAGAGAGAAAAAAAGTGCTTTACTTCCTCTCAATTCGATTTTTTTTGATGCCAAGTATGGATTCTCTTCCGAGATGTTGGGGCAAGCTATGTTGTGCGATGCGCTCTCGCCTGATAAAGAGAAATTTGAAAGTTATTTCGTACCTGTGTCCGTCATGGATGGGGCACTCGTGTTGCTTGTGACTACCCAACGATCGTTCGTGTTAGGTGAGGTTTTGATAGCGTTGTAGGGACTGACACGGAGGGTGTAAGATGTGGGGGTGTCTGGCCATCACTCCATACCACTCCAGTACTTCCCTGGGGCTGCTTCTGTCTACCGTCTACTGACACGGAGGGTGTAAGATGGGGGTTCCGGGCCATCACTTCAACACTCTCCTACTTCAGGAGGGTTGTACGTCCCTGGGGTAGGCTGCTGTCTACAACCTACTGACACGGAGGTTGTAAGATGGGGTTCCCAGGCCATCACTTCAACACAAAAACTTGGCGACTTCAGGAACACAGATGATGTTTATGTGTCCGTTACCTTCTGTCTCTCCGTGTAAGAGACGGGTGTTATGTATGGGTGGCTCACAAGAGCACGACAGACCACCACAAGAGGAGAAACTGGACCCGCCTCCAGGACCAGCCAGCAGTGCTGCCACGTTATTATTGCACTCAGAAGTGTTGCCATTGGATGGCGACTGGACCACCACCGCCACCCTCCCTCACCCTCATCTGTCTTGCCTCCACCATTCTTCTACCTCACCCCCGTCATCGACACTCCACTGAGACTCCACTACCCCCACACACACACCACCTCAACACAGACACCACCAGTTCAACCTCCTCTCAACCACTGTCATTCTTACCCCCCTCCATCACCCCAGTCACCATAGCCCCTACCACACAGCCACCGGCACCACACACACACCCTCCCTATCTCTCCTACCACCACACGTCACCACACTCTCCTCATCTACACCACCACAACATCCCTTTTTTCAGTCTGATAACACACCTCCCCTTCTATTATAGCCACCATCACTCCCACCAACCATCATGACCACACCCAGTAGCCCAGGGCGTCTAGAACCAGGCTACGAAGAAAGTCCTCCCTCTTTCAGGTAACTAAGGGCCTGTTGGTGTATATAGAAGGCAGGCTACATGACCTCCCCTACACACACACACACACACCGCCCTGGGCGCTGGTGCCACCAATCGCCCATCCTCATTAAACCCAAGTTGAGACTGGTGCTTGTGCTTGTCTCATACCATGGATTATGGGGGGTTTTCTTCATCCCGGGTGCCATTAGGGGCCGTTGTGCTTACGCATCCAGGAACGCGTATTTCCACAGATATTGAAACTGGGATGTGCCACCGTGGTGTCCAGATGGGAGCGTATGGGCGTATTGCTCTCCTCGTGTGGTGTTAACACGCTCTTGTGATGACGGAGTATTCGCCTCTTATGACAGTTTTTGTGTCCGTATTAGGCTATGTGTGTAACCCGTTTCTGGATGCGTACGGATCTGTGTTTGTGGTTTTTGCTCGGGTTCGTAACCATAGCTTAAGCTCGAGGTGGGTGTTGTTTTTTTTTGTGTGTGTCATGGGGTCGTACTTAATGTGGAGGGAATGATGGGGTGTGCACGGGCGGAGGAGGAGAGGTATGGTGGCGGAGGCAGCGGCTCCTCCTCCTCCTCCTCGTAGGGCGCCCCCCCTTGGTACACAGGGACGTCTTCATAAGGAGCAGGGTACCTGGGCCTCATTGCAAAGGGGGGAGGAGGAGGAGGGGAGAAAGCCTCCTTTTCTTGGAGGAGCGGAACCCGCTCGTGGTGTCCTGCCCCTCTCTCTCTCTCTCTCTCTCTCTCTCTCTCTCTCTCTCTCTCTCTCTCTCTCTCTATCTATCTATCTATCTATATATATATATATATATATATATATATATATGTCTATCTATCTATCTATATATCTATCTATCTATCTTTCTATCTATCTATCTATCTATCTGTATCTATCTATCTATCTATCTCTCTCTCTCTCTCTCTCTCTCTCTATATATATATATATATATATATATATATATAACATGAAGAGGGCCAGGTTGTGCGTGTGTGCGAGTACGATGTGCGTGTGGGTGCCTGTCTGCAAGAGTGTTTTTCCCTCGTCTCCTTTCGCTCTCCCATGACTTAACTGCTTATTTGATCAACCACAGGAGTAGAACTAATCATCCAAGTCGTCGCATGTACTATCACGCGAGCCCACGCAAAAAGCCGCCAGGACTTGGGTGAGAGGCGGGGTCGGGTGAGGAGGGAGGGAGGTCTGGGGTCGGCCACCTTGGCCCTCTCGCAACCTGATGGTTCCCGCCGGTCTGACGCGTAGGAGACATAGATTACAGCGGCGGGATCCACACACTCGCTCTCCTGACCCCCCGTCTCGCTCGCCGATGCCTGGGTGGGCCGGAGCGGCGGCGGGGGTCGGCCCCTCTCTACCAAAAACTTTCTTTCGGAGAGCCGCCTCTGGAGGAGGAGGAGGAGGAGGGACGACGGACCCCCAGACCAAACCAGTCCAGCCGAGCGTTCGGTCCGGTGCCGCTTATTAGAGTCGCTCGCGGGGGAGGGGGTTTTGTTCCTGGGGGACACGATATCGCCATCAGTGGGGAGGCGCAGTGCGTAATAACCGGCTATGTTGGGGATTACCGGGTGTTTCCCCGGGGGTCGCAAGCGACGACGGATAAGATGACGACACGGGGTGGTCGTCGTCAGCTGGGCTGTGTAAACATTGCGTCTGCTGGAGAGGGAGGGAAGGGGGCGACCTCAGGTTGGTCCGGGGTCGACGTCATCATCGTCTCCAACACCATCCCTCCTCCCGTCCTCTCTCCATCATCGTCTCCGACACTATTCCTCCTCCCGTCCTTCACCATCATCGCCTCCGACACTATTCCTCCTCCCGTCCTTCACTCTCATCGTCTCCAACACTATTCCTCCTCCCGTCCTTCACCATTATCGCCTCCAACACTATTCCTCCTCCCGTCCTTCACCATCATCGTCTCCAACACTATCCCTCCTCCCGTCCTCCACTCTCATTGTCTCCAACACCATCCTTCTTCCCTTCCCCCTCATCATCGTCTCCAACACTATCCGTCCTCCACTATTATCGTCTCCAACACCATCCTTCTTCCCGTCCCCCCTCGTCATCGTCTCCAACACAGTCCTCTCGGCCCCCATCATCGTCGTCTCCAACACCATCCTTCCTCCCGTCCCCCATCATCGTCGTCTCCAACACCATCCTCCTCCAACCCATGCAGAATACCATCCTTAAAGGGCCAGAAAAGACGTAACAACATTACCATAACCAGACTTAAAACCACAATACGACATTGTGTTGGGGTATTTTGGAATTGAGTTATGATTATAAGATAAAGAATGTTACACAGTCTTGGGGTTGTCGATTATGAGATGTTGTGATTAATAATGCTGCTTGGCTGAGAGAAAGGATTGATATAGGCTGAGAGAAAGGATTGATGTAGGCTGAGAGAAATGATTGATATAGGTTAAGAGAAAGGATTAATATAGGTTAAAAGAAAGGATTAACATAGGGTGAGAGAAATGATTGATATAGGTTAAGAGAAAGGATTAATCTAGGCTGAGATAGAAAGGATTAATATAGGGTGAAAGGATTGATATAGGATTGAGAGAAAGGATTAATATTGGTTAAGAGAAAGGATTAATCTAGGCTGAGAGATAGAAAGGATTAATATAGGTGAAAAGAAAGGATTAATATAGGCTGAGAGAAATGATTAATATAGGCTGAGAAAAATGATTGATATAGGCTGAGAAAAATTATTAATATGGGTTAAGAGAAAGGATCGATATAGGGTGAGAGAAAGGACTGATATAGGATTGAGAGAAAGGATTAATAAGGCTGCTAGATAGAAAGGATTAATATAGGGGGAGAGAAAGGATTATTATAGGTTGAGAGAATGGATTAATACGGCTAGCTAACCTTTGAGACTAATGAAAGCATCTGGTTGGTTATTCCTTGATGGACAAAGTCGATTGAAAATTGGCGCCACTGTGGTAATGCAGGCGCCCCATTTTCTATTCGAGAACAAGATTTGGAATTGAATTCTTCCCTCCCGAAGAAGGGGAAGGAAGGGCAGTGTTCGCCCGTGTGTAGATGATCATCCCAGTAGAGTAGAAGAGTAGTTAAGGGGTAGATTGAGGGGTAGATGGAGGGCCCCCGTGGATTCTGGAGAGTAGACGATGTGAGAAAATACATGAGCTATGTTTGCCTGACGAGGTGCGTGCGGTACCGGGATGGAAGAAAACGGGACGTGGGAGGGTCGAGTTATAGTTTTCGAAAAAAAAAAAAAAAATAATGTTCCATGATTGTAGTAGGTAAGGAGCGTTCGTCGTTTCGCTGGACCTCCGTTACGGAGGGTCATCATGTCTTCGAAGACCGCCCCTCTCTCTCTCTCTCTCTCTCTCTCTCTCTCTCTCTCTCTCTCTCTCTCTCTCTCTCTCTCTCTCTCTCTCTCGATGTCGTCAGAGGAGGTTTGGCACAGGAGCCGTTCTATGCTCCTCCTCAGGAACCCCCTGATGGGGGACAACACCCTCTGAGCCGACCGCCCGCTCGTGTTATGTACGCGCAGCCTCGCTTTTTGTTAAGCCCCTACTGGACTGGTGTGTGTGTGGGTGGGTGGGGTTGTCTGCCAGCTTCAACCGCGCAGGCGAGGGTTTTTTTTTAGGCTAGGTTACCGTATGCGGCGGTTTGTTATCGTAGTCGTGGTTGGTTGTTATCGTACTCGGGTTGAGGGGGAGGGAAGGGTGTGGGTGGGTGTTATCGTACGCAATGACACTGTTATTGTACTCGTGGGATAGCGTCGTGTGTAGACGTAATATATAACATGGTTAATTACTCTACATAAAGATATTGTCATACAGTTGATGCTGTCACAGACGACCACAGAGTAAGGGCTGCAAAGATCCTGGAAGACGTAGGCGAAAGCGTGAATTGTATGAGGCCCAAGGGATGAGAGAGGGAGAGAGAGAGGATGGTGGGCGAGCGGTGCATTTTCCCCAGTATTATTGTAGATCCGGTTCTGTACGGGTGAGGTTTATCAAGGACGATCTTCTCAAGACTACTGGTGATTCGATCGTCCATAACAGCGCCTCACCCCCGACGCGCGCGGGGTGTGTGTACTGGTATCGGCTCTGCAATCAGCCCAGATACACATTATGACGCACTCCACTCCTCCTCCTCCTCCGTAGCCACTCACACACTGCTTTATCCTTCATCGCACTGAAAAATGTGAAGCTAATTTTACGGTAAGGGTGAAGGGTATATTGCAGGTTAAAGCTTCTAGTTTAAGGTTATTTAAGGGAGGGGAGGGTCTGGTCGGGTCATAGAGAGCACAGGGGGGATGGGGGCGAAGCAAGCTTGAAAATACAACATAGGCTTTTTGAGGATAATTTGTCACATATTCGTCATAGGAACATGTGCTGCAGGAGCAATGCAATGAGGGAAACTTGAAACTCAGGGTTCGATTTTTAGATCATTTTAAGTATGAGAAAATTAAGGGATCTAAGCGGTTTAGGGACGCTGAAGTTAACTTCAAATGAATACTTATCACGTAAAGGGTTCGCACTTAAGTGACCCCCCTCCCCATCCCCTTTTTTTTTTACCAGGGCGATTAAGATAATCTTAATTATGAACGAAAATCGGCACGTTTAGAAAACGAGTTTGGTGACCCTGGCGGGGTGATTGTTTCCGTTGCCCGACGCCAAATTGCACAGTTTTAAGATGAAGCAATTAATTACATTGATCGCCGTCGTTTGAGTCTTTTTTTTTTTATCTCTCTCGTCGTGTATTATAAGCGAGTTCTTCTGAAAGCTGGTCTCATCAACTGTTCACCGGTGTTTTGTTTATAAGCGCCAATTGCAGGGTCCTAACTCACTCTGGGCGGCAAAGTGGTTCGCATTCGTCTTTGTTGACGGGTCGGTCATCGGCCGAATCCGTTTTCTGTTAGCTTCCCTCCACACACACACACAGACAGACACACAGACACAGAGGTTACCAGGACGCACAGACACTCACAGGATTATTGTTGTGTTCGATCATCTCATCGTAGATGGCGAACGAGTTGTCACTTTTTCCCTGCATATGTATCGACCAGGAAGGTTTGGTCTTGCGCTCGCGCGCGTCGTCCCGCATTTAAGTGGTGGGCACCGCAGCGGCCAGGGCGAGGAGCGAGCTAGGCCAGCGCTCGACATGGTGGTGAAGACGATCGTAGCGAGAAGCATGTTGGCCCCCCTTTGCTCCTCCTCCTCCTCCTCCCTGCCTGTTAGCTGCGGTGTATCGTCGTACCGGACCAGTTGTTCGCTGGTCATCTTTTCCTGGTGGTTCTCTTAGCGTAGCCGGAGGAGAGCCGCAGCCGCCCCTCACGGTCATACATTTTCAAATGTGCTTTGCTGAGACGTTGGTGTTTATGGTCCTGCACTCGGCTTGGGTTGGTTACAGCGCGTCACATGTATATTTTGAGATTTCAGGGGTAATGAGGCTCAGATATTGTTGAAGATTTAATATTTTTTTTCTATATTTTTATATAATAAAAAAAATAATAATATATATATATATATATATATATATATATATATATATATATATATATATATATATATATATATATCACATAATACTCTCCAACAGTAAGGATTCGAACCCGGGATCTTTTGAGTTCTAGTTGGGAACGCTATATATATATATATATATATATATATATATATATATATATATATATATATATATATAGCGTTTCCAACTAGAACTCAAAAGATCCCGGGTTCGAATCCTTACTGTTGGAGAGTATTATGTGATATATATATATATCTTTCTTTCAAACTATTCGCCATTTCCCGCATTAGCGAGGTAGCGTTAAGAACAGAGGACTGGGCCTTGGAGGGAATATCCTCACCTGGCCCCCTTCTCTGTTCCTTGTTTTGAAAAAAAAAAAAAAAAAAAAAAAAAAAAAAAAAAGAGAGGGGAAGATTTCCAGCCCCCCGCTCCCTCCCCTTTTAGTCGCCTTCTACGACACGCAGGGAATACGTGGGAAGTATTCTTTCTCCCCTATCCCCAGGGAATATATATATATATATATATATATATATATATATATATATATATATATATATATATAATGTGTATGTACAAATCCACACACGTCTCATCTTTCTCCGAGAGGCTCATCATTATATCTTGGTTGCTGCTGTTGTGTGTTGTGTGTGGGGCTCGATAACACACGACCAGTAATTAGGGAGACGTCTGGGGTGTGAGTTACAACCTACCAGGTTGAAGCCAGTCGTCATAACCTTTCTCCCACCCACTACCGCCCCTCCCCCACAACCGGCTCCGGCATTGGACCTCGCAGACATTTTCCTGGTCGCTTGGGGGGAGTGTGGGGTGTTCTGAGCTCGCCAGGGCCCGGTAACATGGGTTATCGACGGCTACCGGGGTGGAGGGATGGGATATATATAAAGGTAAATGAATGCATGTTGCGAGACTTTCCTAGTGTACCTCGGGCTGAACCTTCGAAGATTTGATTCTCCGGGACCAGGTTGGGGATGATTCGCGTTGAGATAGATAGATAGATAGATAGAGAGAGAGAGAGAGAGAGAGAGAGAGAGAGAGAGAGAGAGAGAGAGAGAGAGAGAGGAGTCGAATCGCTAGATCACGAGAGCGTTGGGTAGTGTGTGTGGTCGTTGGCGGGCGACAGACTATCAAAAAGGATCGTGTGTGTGTGTGTGTTTGGCTTGCTCCTTGTTTTCCGTCTCTCTCTCTCTCTCTCTCTCTCTCTCTCTCTCTCTCTCTCTCTCTCTCTCTCTCTCTCTCTCTCTCTTCTCTGCTGAAAGACGAATTCTCGTATGGTCTACGTACACGTGCTAGCCCTGACTACTTAAAAAAGTATAGTATAGTTGTAAGTATTCGCTGGTTATTAGTCTTGCCTTCTGCCATCTGTACTGTTGAATGAGCAAACCCTACCCAACCCGCACCACCTTCCTTTCATATTTGAACTCCTTTCGAGAGAGTGTCGACCATTTCAGTTATCCGTTCCACCCGAGGTGGAAGGTGTGTGTGTGTGTGGGTGTGGTGGGGAGATGAAGGAGGAAGAGGGGGGTGGTTATAACGGTTGGGGGGGGGAAGGGGTGGAGCTCCTTGAAACGACCGGTGATGAAAGTACGACTTCCCCCCTCACCACCTCAGGCCACGGCAGCCGGGGCATTCGAGGGTGGGTCGACCCAGGTGATGATGTGTTGAGCAAGCTTTCACCATACATAACCCAGACCTAAGGGTTCGACGGCACGACGACCCCCCCGCGCGCCCCCTGCGCGAGCGTTACGATCCCGAACCCCCCCTTGTGGTTAGCGGTACGACCTTTAACGATGCTGCTACGACTTGTATAGGCCCACGACGACGACCCCCCCCCCCACAGAACACAAGTGTTATACAACCCTGGGACACGATGGGACGACCCTTGTGTATCATGGCCTGGCCAGGTGCGGTCAGAGGTCACGTCTTACCCGTCGTACTCAAGGAATTGAACGTAATTCCAGCTGGACATTAAACCCTTAACGAACGAAACGAAAAGTCATATATATATATATATATATATATATATATATATATATATATATATATATATATATATATATATATATATAATGTATTTTATTTTCAAATTATTTCGGCTTTATTTTGACGAAATTTTGCCATAATGTGAATAATTGTTGCTTATTTACATATATATTTTAACGAAACCTTTGCTCATGATTGTTGTATGAATGGAATGTATGATTTTCGGTGGATTTTGTAAAATAATGGCACACGTTAGATTGAGCGTAATGGATTCGCTAAATAAGAAATCATATTTGAACAAGATTCCGCTATTTTTTGTTTTTTTCTTTCTTCTTTTTCAAATTCCAAAAACAGACAAAGTTGTCACTTGAGCGAGGTTATGTTGAAGAGTGCGTTGTCTGTCGACGTCTCACTGAGAGAGCTTCATGGAGTGCGTCGTGAGGCTTGCATAAGCAGACAGTATTTGAAAAATTGGAGGTGCGTGGCGTGAAATGCTTCGTCGTGGAGTGAGTGTGGGCGAGTGTGTGGCGGGTGGAGTGAGTGTGGGCGAGTGCGTGGCGGCAATGTCAAGGAACATCCTCCAGCAGGTCGAGGGACGGATGACCTGGTGGAGGGGTCACAGTACCGGCAAAGTTCACCAGGAGGAGGAGGAGGCGAGGGTTGAACGATGTTCCCCCAGGCGACGCTTGGCGGTCACTGGTCAGCTGCCTGGGTGCTGGTGGGTCGGAGTGGGGACTGGCGGAATATTGGCGTGTTTACGCCACTTTTGGCGGGTTTTTTGCCGCGGCTCTGGCGTGCTTTGGCGAATAGTTGATGGGGTTGTTTTTTAAGATGATGTACCTGGAATAGTTTTATTTTTCTTTTCTCTCTAACGTTATTTGTTAAATGGTTACTTATCATGTGTTGAATGGCAGCTTCTGTGGGAGAGTTCCTTCATGTCTGGTAACACTGCTTTTTACGTAATTATTTTTTTTTTTGTCTCGTTTGGCATATGATTGTTTAAACTGTCGTATACTTTGGATTATCTCGTAAGTTTTGTCTTTATAGGCTAGTTATGGTACATTAGGCATGCCATGAATATTTGGCAAGTGATTAGCATATTATTTCCCCCCTGGGCTAAGTAGAATTGTAATATTTGGAGAACGTGAATATATATATATATATATATATATTTTTTTTTAATTAAATTCCAATGCAGGCCAGAAATTTCTCCCGCGTTCTCCACTGTAGTTAAGTGCAAGAAATACGTGGAATGACAAGTGTGTGTGTGTGTGTGTGTGTGTGTGTGTGTGTGTGTGTCATGACTGTGTTGTGAAGGGACGGAGGATGTGTGTGTACGTGTGTGTGTGTCATGACTGTGTTGTGAAGGGACGGAGGATGTGTGTGTGTGTGTGTGTGTGTGTGTGTGTGTGTGTGTGTGCGGGTAACTCAGTGTACGTAATGAAGAGCGTAAGGACGCGTCGTGTCTTGGAAGAGTGTGTAAGTTGGGATGGGCGGGGAAGCCAGCGCTGGCAGTGCTCCTGCAGGACTTCGTCTTAGGGCCTCCACTGCTGCTACACGTCTTCGTAGAACCACTGTGTCTCGACGGGCGTCAGAATTGGTCATAGTCTGTGGTCTTACAAGTGCACTTTCGTGTAATAATCACATCATATATATATATATATATATATATATATATATATATATATATATATATATATATATATATATATAGAATCCTCCCCTCTCGTTTTTAATTTTCCAAAAGATGGGACAGAGAAGGGGGGCCAGGTGAGGATATTCCCTCAAAGGCTCAGTCCTCTGTTCTTGGCGCTACCTCGATGACGCGGGAAATGGCAACGAGTTTGAAAAAAAAAAAAACTATTGTTGGAACGAGTGTTGGGAGGTCGGGTCTGAGTCTGTCTTGAAGAGAAATATTGCTCCCTCAAAGTAGTGTTTAGCCACAAGAAATATTGATGTTTGAGGAAGTATTGAGATGAGAAATATTCTTTCTCGAGAGGAAAAAGAATTTATATAGAGAGAAGAAGGCTATTGCCTCGAGTACGAAGCGGAGAGAGAAATGATAGATTTTGAGATGATGAATATTGAGGTGATAGATATGATAGATTTTGAGATAATGAATATTGAGGTGATAGATATGATAGATTTTGAGATGATGAATATTGAGGTGATAGATATGATAGATTTTGAGATGATGAATATTGAGGTGATAAGATTTATTTATTTATTTATTTATTTATTTTTTGAGAGAGTGAGTGTGAGAATTGTTATTATGAGACGTGAAATATGGCCTCTCCATCTCCACCCTCATGCGATGGATGTTGCTCGAAGTATTGATTAAGTGTTCCTGCATCTATCTACCCTTCTCAGTTTCAAGTCTCTCGTCCTCTCTCTCTCTCTCTCTCTCTCTCTCTCTCTCTCTCTCTCTCTCTCTCTCTCTCTCTCTCTCTCTCTCTCTCTCTCGGCCCATCAAGGACGGACAGGCGGTACGAAAAAATAAAAAAAAAAAGGATTGTATTAAGTATAGATGATGGAGGCGATCGTCGCTGACAGATGGCAGCACCGACCGAGGACGTAAACAGACCGCCGGAGCGAAATTACCGACCGATGAACGATAATCTCGATCGTAATGTGCGAGTTCTGAACGTAAAGGGAAATCACACTTGATTGTAGGATACGCCAGGCGTAGGCGGCGTCTTTGGAACGCTACGCCACTGGGGCGGCTGCGTTCCCTGGTGGGTGCACCGGCAGCGCTTTGCCGCCCGCCCGCGGCTCCACGAGCGCAGGCGTCGGTCGCCTCCCTGGCGTCCGACGCGACGCTTGCGCCCGTGGCGTCGCCGCCCGCGGCTTTACGCGCGGCGTTTAAAGACAAAAAAAAAAAGGAAGATCGTTTTCATTTCATTTATATTTTGTCGTTGACAACATTTTTTTCTCCTCCAATCATGACATGATGTGATTAGAAGGACTCTACGTATTTCATGGCATTTGTTTCATATACAGTTACGAGCATATTTGATGTACATTAAACATTATTATTAGAATGATAAGCGTTATCGTTATACAGTGATAAGCATTAGTGTGATGCAGTGATTAACAGCATTATACAATGATGAGCATTATTATATAATGACAAGCATTATACGCTAATGAGCATTATTATATAATGATAAGCATTGATGAGCATTATTATATGATGATAAGCATTGATGAGCATTATTATATAATGATAAGCATTGATGAGCATTATTATATGATGATAAGCATTGATGAGCATTATTATATAATGATAAGCATTGATGAGCATTATTATATGATGATAAGCATTGATGAGCATTATTATATGATGATAAGCATTGATGAGCATTATTATATGATGATAAGCATTGATGAGCATTATTATATGATGATAAGCATTGATGAGCATTATTATATAATGATAAGCATTGATGAGCATTATTATATGATGATAAGCATTGATGAGCATTATTATATAATGATAAGCATTGATGAGCATTATTATATGATGATAAGCATTGATGAGCATTATTATATGATGACAAGCATTGATGAGCATTATTATATGATGATAAGCATTGATGAGCATTATTATATAATGATAAGCATTGATGAGCATTATTATATAATGATAAGCATTGATGAGCATTATTATATGATGATAAGCATTGATGAGCATTATTATATGATGATAAGCATTGATGAGCATTATTATATAATGATAAGCATTAATGCGCATTATTATATAATGATAAGCATTAATGCGCATTATTATATGATAATAAGCATTATACATTGATGAGAATTATTATATAATGATAAGCATTAATGCGCATTATTATATGATAATAAGCATTATACATTGATGAGTATTATTATATAATGATAAACATTGATGAACATTATTATATAATAAGCATTGATGAGCATTATTATATAATTAACATTATACGCTGATGAGCATTATTATATAATGATAAGCATTGATGAGCATTATTATGCAGAGATGAGCATTATTATCATACAACGATACAGCAGGCATTTATCATCCTGCCAACACAAACGTTATCATCCTGCCAACACAAACGTTATCATCCTGCCAACACAAACGTTATCATCCTGCCAACACAAACGTTATCATCCTTCCAACACAAACGTTATCATCCTGCCAACACAAACGTTATCATCCTTCCAACACAAACGTTATCATCCTGCCAACACAAACGTTATCATCCTGCCAACACAAACGTTATCATCCTGCCAACACAAACGTTATCATCCTGCCAACACAAACGTTATCATCCTGCCAACACAAACGTTATCATCCTGCCAACACAAACGTTATCATCCTGCCAACACAAACGTTATCATCCTGCCAACACAAACGTTATCATCCTGCCAACACAAACGTTATCATCCTGCCAACACAAACGTTATCATCCTGCCAACACAAACGTTATCATCCTGCCAACACAAACGTTATCATCCTGCCAGCGTAACTCGGACGTATGTGTTACACGTTGATGTCCGCCCTGGGCATCAGTCGACTAGGATGCTGACCATGAGACCTCGTCATCTCCCTGGAACCTGGCCAAGGGAGGGATCTACTCGGCCACTCCCTGGCACCGCGCGCCCACGCCCATGCCCACGCCCTTCGGTAACACGGCGTGTTTGTGGCTCTGTGTGTGTGTGTGTGTGAACTGGGTCGCTGGGGCTCGAAGCGTGGCATGCCCTGACCCACATTAGTCGTCCACATGCCGGGGGGCGCGGGGCGCCCCGCGCCACCGCCACCTCCTTCCCTCACTCCCTTCCTCTCGCTTGGCATGTTCCCACCCCTCCGGGACCACCTCACCTCCCCCATCACCTGGTCATTAGTAATGCAAATGTCTCCTCTCCCTTAGATTTCTTTAGTTGGTCAGACTGTAAGAGGCCGAAGTGTGAGAGGGGGGTGTGTGGTGGGGTGGGCTGGAGGAGGAGGTAAGGGGGTAGAGGTCACGTGATGGTCAGAAGGACCTCCCCCCCCCCCACGAGCCTGGTACAAAGGGGCGATCCTACCTGGTTCCCGAGGGCCTCCTGGTTCTCCGGGACTCCACATCCCCGTACTGTGAGGGGTCGTGGCTTGGCTTACCGCCTTTCGCCCCAGCCTTCGTCGTCCCCTTCTGCCGCCCTCCCCCAGGCGGGTCCCTTGTGGTCTTTCCTACATGGTCTCTCGTGCCTGGTCCCTCGGACCTTCCGATCGTCGCTCCCCCCCCCCCTCCCACCGATCTGTCCTTCGAACCTCCCTTCCTGGCGCTGTCTGACCTCACCCGCTCCACCTCCCCCTCTTTGTATCTTCCTGTTTGCTCCCCATCTCTTCTTTAGTCCCTGGTATCCATCTACCTGGCCTAGGTATCCATCTACCTGGCCTAGGTATCCTAACTCTCCCTGGTACCCACACTCCGTGCTCCGTACCTATCCCCAGGTATTGTCCTTCCCAGCTCCTTACCTATTCTTTGACCCTTGGAACATTCCTCCCTAACCTTCTTACTCGTCCCCCTGGGATCTCCCTGTTTCCTCCCTGGCCGCTTACCTCCCTCCTATCCTTGACGAGGCCTACGCCCTCGTGGCTCTGCAAGGGAGAGTACCCTCTTCTCTCGTGATCCTGAAGAAGGGCACTCTCCTTGAATCTCCTAATGGACAGTTTCCCTCTTGCGTCCTAGAGGGAGCGTATTCCTCCAGGGTCAGAGGGAGAACATATCCTTCCTTGGACCTTAGGGAGGGTATCTCTCCTGGGTCCTAGGGAGGATAAACCCTCCTATGTCATACCCTCTCCTGGGTCCTCCTACGTCCTAGTTTGCCCAGTGCCTTCGTCAGTCTGCTCCCCCGATCTTTTACAGACGTGCGGAGGAACATCCTTTTGCTCGCGGACGTGTTTGAGTTGCACGCAGTTGGCGACAGCCCGACTTTTCTCGTAGAACTCTTCATTACGCAAAGATTTACCGTGTGTCAACACTGGAGAAGTGTTCGGTGGGGGGGGGCGACGCGGCGCGCCCCTCTCTCTGAACCCGGCCGGTACTTCGCTGCGTTCATGGATATCTCTCTCGTCTTTAACGTCGTGACGTAATTACGCGTTTGAAGGGGACGACGTGATGTGGAGTATAGCTAATTGCTTGAGTTACCCTGATTCGCCTGTTTTCTATACTAGCGCCCTCTCGATGCCCGAGAAAAAAAAGAAAAAAACTAGTTCACGAACGAACTTTTCAGGTTTTGTTTATGTGTGTATGTTCGACGTCGTTAGTAGATGTGGTAGGACGTGTAATGTCGATGCTTAACGATCGTTAACGGGTGTTGGGCGCAGTTCCCCCTGTGTCATTACCGTCCGAAAAAAAAAAAAAATCCCGTTTTCTAATGAGGGCGCTCGAGAAGCTGGGGGTGGGGGATGGATGGAGGTCCGAAAAGGTGGTCTGTGTTGGGCCGGCGACTGCAGCGCCCCGTATGGTCCGTGTTGACGACCGGCGGTGTTAACGAGTCGGCCATGTGTGGTGCGGGCCCTCCTTGTAAGGCTGGGTCCGCTCACGGGAGCCACTTTACGAGAGCAGTGACAGCGCTGGTCTTAGAACGAGTGGGTGGGAGGGATTTATGGAAGCAGTGACAGCGCTGGTCACAGCTGGTGTGAGTGTGTATGGAAGCAGTGACAGCTCTGGTCACAGCTGGTGTGTGTGTGGAGTTTATGGAAGCAGTGACAGCTCTGGTCACAGTTGGTGTGAGTGTGTATGGAAGCAGTGACAGCGCTGGTCACAGCTGGTGTGAGTGTGTATGGAAGCAGTGACAGCTCTGGTCACAGCTGGTGTGTTGGGAGTTTATGGAAGCAGTGACAGCGCTGGTCACAGCTGGTGTGTGTGTGGAGTTTATGGAAGCAGTGACAGCTCTGGTCACAGCTGGTGTGTGGGGGGTTTATGGAAGCAGTGACAGCTCTGGTCACAGCTGGTGTGTGGGGGGAGTTTATGGAAGCAGTGACAGCTCTGGTCACAGTTGGTGTGAGTGTGTATGGAAGCAGTGACAGCGCTGGTCACAGCTGGTGTGAGTGTGTATGGAAGCAGTGACAGCTCTGGTCACAGCTGGTGTGTTGGGAGTTTATGGAAGCAGTGACAGCGCTGGTCACAGCTGGTGTGAGTGTGTATGGAAGCAGTGACAGCTCTGGTTACAGCTGGTGTGTGTGGGGAGTTTATGGAAGCAGTGACAGCGCTGGTCACAGCTGGTGTGAGTGTGTATGGAAGCAGTGGCAGCTCTGGTCACAGCTGGTGTGTGTGTGGGGGGGTTATGGAAGCAGTGACAGCGCTGGTCACAGCTTGTGTGTGGGGGGTTTATGGAAGCAGTGACAGCGCTGGTCACAGCTGGTGTGAGTGTGTATGGAAGCAGTGGCAGCTCTGGTCACAGCTGGTGTGTGTGTGGAGTTTATGGAAGGAGTTACAACGCTGGTCACAGCTTGTGTGTGGGGGGTTTATGGAAGCAGTGACAGCGCTGGTCACAGCTGGTGTGTGTGTGGAGTTTATGGAAGCAGTGACAGCGCTGGTCACAGCTGGTGTGTGTGGGGAGTTTATGGAAGCAGTGACAGCGCTGGTCACAGCTGGTGTGAGTGTGTATGGAAGCAGTGACAGCGCTGGTCACAGCTGGTGTGTGTGGGGAGTTTATGGAAGCAGTGACAGCGCTGGTCACAGCTGGTGTGAGTGTGTATGGAAGCAGTGACAGCTCTGGTCACAGCTGGTGTGTGTGGGGAGTTTATGGAAGCAGTGACAGCGCTGGTCACAGCTGGTGTGTGTGTGGAGTTTATGGAAGCAGTGACAGCGCTGGTCACAGCTGGTGTGTGGGGGATTTATGGAAGCAGTGACAGCGCTGGTCACAGTTGGTGTGAGTGTGTATGGAAGCAGTGACAGCGCTGGTCACAGCTGGTGTGTGTGGGGAGTTTATGGAAGCAGTGACAGCACTGGTCACAGCTGGTGTGTGTGGAGTTTATGGAAGCAGTGACAGCGCTGGTCACAGCTGGTGTGTGGGGGGTTTATGGAAGCAGTGACAGCGCTGGTCACAGCTGGTGTGTGTTGGGAGTTTATGGAAGCAGTGACAGCGCTGGTCACAGCTGGTGTGTGTGGAGTTTATGGAAGCAGTGACAGCGCTGGGGGTTTATGGAAGCAGTGACAGCGCTGGTCACAGCTGGTGTGTGGGGGGTTTATGGAAGCAGTGACAGCTCTGGTCACAGCTGGTGTGAGTGTGTATGGAAGCAGTGACAGCACTGGTCACAGCTGGTGTGTGTGGGGAGTTTATGGAAGCAGTGACAGCTCTGGTCACAGCTGGTGTGAGTGTGTATGGAAGCAGTGACAGCTCTGGTCACAGCTGGTGTGTGTGGGGAGTTTATGGAAGCAGTGACAGCACTGGTCACAGTGCTAGGGTGAGAAGGTTATGGGAGAGCCAACGGTGTCAAGTCATTTGCTTTCTCTTCCTCCTTACCCCCGTGTGTTCTCCCTTTCACCTCTTATTCTCCCCCGCTCTCCCTTTGGCCTCCCTTCCTCATTCCTCCCTACCCGTCCCTCCCCCGGTGGTCAGTGAAGGGCGTGGTCACCAGGCCAGGTAGCCACTAACAAAGTTGACCTTTCGGACGCCCGCCCTCCGCCGCGCTCCCGACTTGTTTCCTGCACGGGTAGGTCTCCAGAAGGGGCCAGGTGGTGGTCGTGGTCGTCTGGGAGAAAAGAGTCTTCGTCTGCGTCGTTGTTCGTCAAGGGAGGGTGGGGGAGGAGGTCGTCTGCGTCAGGAGGGTTGGGACAGAGGGAGAGGCGTTGTGTACATCGTCAGCCAAGTCGTCTGCACATGGATGGGAAAGGTCTCCAGAAGGGGTCCGGTGGTCGTGGTGGTCGTCTGGGACAAGAGTCGTCGTCTGCGTCGTTGTTCGTCAAGGGAGGGTGGGGAAGGAGGTCGTCGTCTGCGTCAGGAGGGTGGGGACAGAGGGAGAGGCGTTGTTTACATCGTCAGCCAAGTCGTCTGCGCATGGATGGTTATGAATGTGTGTGTCGGAGGGTCGTTGTCTTCGTTTCAGGAGGTCGTTTGGGCTAGATGGGCGTTCCAGTGGGTCGTCTAGGTCAAGCAAGTCGTCTTTTAGGCCGGGAAAGTCGTCTATCTTCCTGTTGGGGGGAAAGTCGTCGTTTGCGTGTGGCAGTGACGTCGTCTGGGTCGGGGGAGCGTCAGGGCGTCAGGTGGGGGGGTAGGAAGGGATGCCTCCGTCAGGGAGCTCCTGGCTGCCTAGCGTCAGGCGAGGAGGACGTCGGGGAGGTCGTCACACCAGCGTCAGACGGGTCGTGTTGTGTCAACGACGAGGAGGACCGTCGTCCTGGGCGACAGAGAGAGAGAGAGAGAGAGAGAGAGAGAGAGAGAGAGAGAGAGAGAGAGAGAGAGAGAGAGCAGCTGTGGCAGGCGATGGACGCAGGCGGACTCTCGTAGAGGTCTGGACGCGGCGCATTTTCGATGCACCCACTACCGCGGTGTATAGCCTGGAGGAGGCGTAAAATGTAAAGTATTTCCGCTTCGGTTTTGACCGCCTGTTATGTTTAGGGCAGGAGGAGGAGGGAGGTGGGATGGTTGGAGGAGGAGGTGGGGTGGTTGTGGAGGAGGAGGTGGGAGGTGGGGTGGTTGAAGGAGGAGGAGGTGGGGGGGATGAGTAGTTTGCCCTGCCACGTAAGGTTGCCATCTCGTGTCGTAAGCGAAACCGCTCAGCTCCCGGTGGCAGGACGGCGAGGAGGAGGAGGAGGGAGGACGTTTCAGTGGGCTGTTTGCTTACTCTCTCTCTCTCTCTCTCTCTCTCTCTCTCTCTCTCTCTCTCTCTCTCGTCCGGCTGCTGCTGTCTTGCATCGCGGGGGCCCCTTGGCGAAGCCCGCGCTATCCTCCGGCGGCTTCGAAAGAGGAGCCGGAGTGACGGGCGAAGGTAAACTCCCGGTGTTGGCGGCGGGACGTCAACAAGAGAGAAGCGGTGTGGAGGATGAGGAGGAGGAGGAGGGCGGGTCAAAATTGAGCAGTTGCGCCCGGGGCGAGCTCCTCTCCACCCCCTGCAAAAAAAAATTATGGACTCACCCGAGACGAAGGGGTTTGGCCTTTTTGGGGGGGGTTCAGGTGTTGGTTGGTACGGGCCACGACACCCTTGCTTCACGTGGGTATTATCCACCCTCACCCCCAGAGATCAGATAATCTTCCCCCCCTCTCTCCCTCTCCCTCTCTCCCACTCCTTATTATCCGGGGCGAGAAACATGTCCCCCCACACACACACCCATCCTCCTATTATCCGGGGCGAGAAACATGTGTCCCCCCCCCCACACACACCCATCCTCCTATTATCCGGGGCGAGAAACATGTGTCCCCCCGACACACACAACCCCATCTCCCCCTATTATCCGGGGCGAGAAACATGTACAGAGGAGTATTTTACCGGGGTGGGACGTGGCGATAAAGATCTGCCGAAGGAGGGGGGGGATAAAACGCGAGCGAGATTCTCCGTGTTTATCTCCGCATCTTCCTCGGGGTCTCCGGTTGGGGGGAGGGGGGCCGATATTCAAGTGGCGCGTAGATATGTGATTCAGCGGGACGGCAAGTGTGTTATCGGTGTCCGGAGTGGTCAGCCGATACCAATGGTCAGCCGATACCAACACCCCCCACGCCTCCCTTCGCCACGCCTCCCCCTCCCTTCCACCCTTCCCCCCCTGTCCTTCTAAAGGCAGGTGGTTAATGGCCATAATTGCAGAGGGGGGGGGGGGGTAATCGTTGTCCTCCACACACCCCCCTTCCAATCAACCCCGGAGAACCAACCCCCTTGACACAACCCGTTGGACCCGTGGAGAAGGCCTTTTAGAACGCCCGCCTCTCCCATACAGGGGTATGTGTCTTCGGGCAGACGATATGGGCGCATTGCGTTTTCTGTGACTTATTTTGTGTGTGTGTGTGTGTGTGTGTGTGTGTGTGTGTAGGTTATGAGGTTGAGAAGGTAGTGGGTGGATGGATGGATGGATTGATAGAGGCTTCAGATGTGGGAGGTGGGGGGCACCAGAGAGTCAGTCTCTCTCTCTCTCTCTCTCTCTCTCTCTCTCTCTCTCTCTCTCTCTCTCTCTCTCTCTCTCTCTCCCCGTGTGGTACAAATAGGTGATCATGAACGAACACTCTCTCAAGAGGCCCACACCCCAGTCATCATCATCTTATTATCTCTCTCTCTCTCTCTCTCTCTCTCTCTCTCTCTCTCTCTCTCTCTCTCTCTCTCTCTCATCATCGTCATCATCATCTATAACACCACTGACGCAAGCGGCTGGTATCGGGGGGGAGCGATCACATTACGACAGGAGTTACGAAGTGTTTCGCTCCGTCGCAGGATGGAGTACGATCATTAGCTGCGGTGATGAAGCACAAGCGATATTATCCCGGGGCCAGACTTGGCTGCCTTGGGATTGTCTACTTTTGTTTATACAGGATGGCATATTATATATATATATATATATATATTCGTACTATTCGCCATTTCCCGCGTTAGCGAGGTAGCGTTAAGAACAGAGGACTGAGCCTTTGAGGGAATATCCTTACTTGGCCCCCTCCTCTGTTCCTTCATTAGGAAAACTAATATATATATATATATATATATATATATATATATATATATATATATATATATATATATATATATATATATATATAAGGTTAATAACAGAGGTTAGTATATGGTAGTGGAGGAATATGTACCCCTCTACATACACTGGGGACCTCATACCGTCGGAGGCATACCACAGTGGTGCTCTGAAAGGGGGCGAAAGTCAGGGGGTTCCCCTACCGTGACATATCTCACGGAAGACCACAAGACGCAGAGCGAGAGAAGAGAAACGTAGAGCGAGATTGGATCCTACATCATACCCACTGTGGTCTGCTGCTGGCCTCTACCTACCACTGGATACAGTGTATCTTTCATCCCCAGTGTTACAGATGTACTTTGTATGTGTACACTTATGAGAATTACCCCTCGTTTTCTAAGTGTATGGGTCTTATCCTTCGTTTTCTCTGTGTATGGTTCTTAGCCTTCGTTTTCTGCGTATGGTTGTTATCTTTCGTTTTCTATGTGTATGGGGTACTATGGAAGATTTTTGTCCCCCATTGTTATGAGAGGGTCGTGTGACCGAGGGGCGAGGAATCTGCTATTTTCGTGTAACGTTTGCGTTACTTTGTTATTTGTATGAAGGAGGAACGATACAGCGTTCCATCTTACTTAAACTGTAACTGGGTTATGCCTATTCAGACAACTGTCTTTTGAGAAAATTGGTGTAATTGTCAAGTCTGGGTCAGTGTTAGTTAATGGGCCACACGGAAATTGGGAATGGAGATGTTGTTGGTAGGTATATGAATTTAGATTTTTTTTCTTTAACTAAATACTTTGATATAAGTTAATCGATAAAGTAGTTTTTTTTTTGTTGTGATTGGCACTGAACACGCCCTTGAAAAGAAATAATTTCCCTCCTCCTCCTCCTTCTTCAGGTACCAGTTCTTCCTGCAGGTGAAGCAAGACATTCTCCAGGGGCGTCTTCCAATCTCCCAGGAGCTAGCTGCCGAACTGGGCTCATATGCCGTCCAGTGTGAGTATCGGGATTTTATTTTTGAGTCTTTATGGTATACTTTTGGACGTCGTGCATCAAGTTTTTAAGGCACTGTTTTTGTTCTATATATACAAGTCTTTAAGTAAATATGTTGACTTTGTGGTACGTGTGTTTACTTAGGAGAATTATGAGCTGTGGTTGATCTTGAGTTCTGAGACTGGATTTTGAGATCATGGGAGTTGGAGGACTATCCATTGCTACAGTAAGCCTCCGTACACTATGCACGTCTCTCGGTTTTTCGAAGGATATTTCCCCAGCGAGAGCACACACACACACACACACACACACACAGTATGGTCTGGTGATTGTACAAAAGCTCCAGGGGAGGGGGAAAACAGATCCTTCGCAAAGTGGAACACTTCTTGTCATGCTGATGTTCCGCGGTGCGAGTTATGAATGTGGGCCTTGTGGACCGGCCGGAATGACTGCCGGCCGCATTAACACTGTCTTGCCCCCCAGGGTCCAGCCTTGTTAGATGTTGACGCCAGAGTTAATCATCATCCCCGGTTACCCCCCAGGGTTGCGCTGTCTTCTTTTCCCTCCCTCTCCTCCTCCTCTTCCCAGTGGGTTCGCCGGGTTGGTTTTATGCATCGAGCCGTCTTCATTAACCCAATATTTAACGAGTTAGCAACGATGTGATGAGGTATTTACGGCATGGTGGCGAGGGAGGGTGGAAGTGAGGGGTTGGTCATGAGTCGATCCTGACGTGAGGGGGGAAGTGAGGCATTCATGAGGTGTGGGATCATCTCCTTCGTCGGAGTGGTGGTCGGGATCTCATAAAGACGGAGGAATCGGTCGTGACCAGGCAAGCGGACATGTGCGTAGGAGAGAGAGAGAGAGAGAGAGAGAGAGAGAGAGAGAGAGAGAGAGAGGCACAGCCAGGGAGGAAGGACTGTGAGCTGTATAAACACATTGAGCAGACCCCCAGACACTCCCAGAAGCTGGTCAATGCAGATGTTGAACACCCCCGGTTGCAAAAAGTGACACAAAATGCCTCTGAGCAAGACGGGTTCTAAACGTGGGAATGGACGAGGGGGGGCGGCGGCTTCCGTGCTGCTCTGTGGGTTGGTGGTAGTGAGGAGGCTGCCTGGTAGTGGCTGCTGCTCCTGGTGTGTGTGCGAGTGTGGGAGGGTAGGGACGGTGCGAAGGGTGGGTATGGTGTGGCGCTGGTGTGTGAGGCAGTGGTGGTACATGAGGATGTTCATGACTTCGCTGAGGATGGTGTGTGTGTGTGTGTGTGGGAGTGTAGTGATGATGATGGTGGCGCTATAGTGATGATAGTCGTGTGTGTGTGTGTGTGCGAGTGTAGGGTAGGGACGGTGCGATAGGTGGGTATGGTGTGGCGCTGGTGTGTGTGGGTAGTAGTGGTGGTGATGCATGAGGATGCTGATGACTTGGGTTGGGATGGTGTGTGTGTAGTGATGATGATGGTCTTGGTATAGTGATGATAGTCGTAGCTGGGCGATGGTATAGTGATGATAGTGGTAGCTGGGCGATGGTCGTAGTGATGTGGGGGAAGGGGGATCCAGCACTTCTACACACACCCCCCAACACTTATGCTGGTGAGTGCTTGTTGTGGCGTCGCGGGGCCGTGGTGGTAGCACACACACACACCCAACCCCGCGATGCTTGTGATGGCGTTCCTTCTTTGCCTACAGGTGGGTTGTGGCCGTCCCGCTCGCAGGCGCTCCCTCCTTTGTGGTGCTTGCAGGAGGCACCCGGGCCCCGTGGCCTCCACCAAGTGGCCATATTCGCCACCATCTTGGCTTCCTTGCCGCGCAAGTGTTTTGCCGGTCAAGTTGACGAACTGGAGGCGCGCGCGCGCACTCTCTCTCTCTCTCTCTCTCTCTCTCTCTCTCTCTCTCTCTCTCTCTCTCTCTCTCTCTCTCTCTCAGTGTCGCCTCTGGGAATCATTAACCCACTAGTTTAAGTCTCGGTCAGATGCACTGTGAGGAGGAGGGAGGGAGGGGGTGCGTCGCCCCACAGCTTTCATATGCCCGATTTTGGAAAGTTTACGTTACATCCGTCATACGTCATACGTTCGTTGGGTAAGCAGGTGGATTACCACCGGTATGAGCCACTGTGTTGTCCCGAAGGCGTCTGTTAACGCAGTGTCCTAACCTTGAAAAAGATATGGGGAAAGTCGAGATGGATTGTCTTTCTGTGAAGACTCGTATTTCGCTGTCGAATGGAATCTTCTCGATTACTTTGGGTGGGTGTGTGTGCGTGTGTATGTATGTGGTCTTGGATGCCATGGGCTGTGGACTCCTTGGTGAACCCAGAGAGCCAACCGATTCGCTTTTTTTTTAATGAACCGCAAGTGTTATATTGAATGACTTTAAGACAATACACAAACGTCAGGTAGAATGTAGTGGATGAGGAGGGAGGTGTCTAGGTATTATGTTCCTCCGTTTTCTTTTAAGAGATGGTAATTGTGCTCTTGGAGGTTTAGATGATGATTGGCTATTTCTTTTAAACGAAGAGAATTACATTTCTGAGCGTTTAACTTCTCTAGTTGCCGTAAACTTTTGAAAGGTAATTAATTATCAAGTATCTTCCTTCTTCCTATCTCAGGGTAATCTTACCTGTTCTTCAGTGCCGTTTTCTTTCCTTCTTCGGCAATACATTTTCTATAATCATTCCTTCTTGTGGACGTAATTTTTCTTTCCTTCTTCGGCAATACATTTTCTATAATCATTCTTTCTTGTGGACGTAATTCTTAAATGACTGCGACGTTTTCTATCCTGTTTCGGCGATACATTTTCTATGATCATTCCTTCCGGGTGGAAATGATGTTTTGAGGCTCCTTCGTCCGTTCGGGTTCGGCCTGTGCTTGCCGGCTGGAAGAACCCGGGTTCGAGCCCGCGAGGGGGGGAGGTCTATGGAAGGATGTACCCGAGTTCTGCGGTTGCCCTTTATGGTATAGCATGTTGACCTGGGTGTGAGGATGATCGGCTGTGCCGGACGTGGGGGTGTTCACGCCACTTCTCGCTCGAAGCAGAGACTTCGCGAACATTGAAGACACAGTATGACGGCTCTCGGGTTGCGTTTCCTGACTTCCGTCAGAATCCTGTGGTCCACAAACCTCGCTTGTCTCTTAGCGCCGATTGCTAGATCACTTCAGGAGGCTTTGGCTAAAGTATTAGGGTAGGGAGGGGTGTTGGAGTGGTGGTGGTTGGTGTAGGATGGGGGGTTGGAGTGGTGGTGGTTGGTGTAGGATGGGGGGTTGGAGTGGTGGTGGTTGGTGTAGGATGGGGGGTTGGAGTGGTGGTGGTTGGTGTAGGATGGGGGGTTGGAGTGGTGGTGGTTGGTGTAGGATGGGGTGTTGGAGTGGTGGTGGTTGGTGTAGGATGGGGGGTTGGAGTGGTGGTGGTTGGTGTAGGATGGGGGGTTGGAGTGGTGGTGGTTTATGGGGGGGGGATTGGTTTATAAGATCGTATGGTTTGGCTTGATGTCTGGTGGATGGTTTGGCAAAGGGGGGACTTGGTCTGGATGGGTTGTGGTGGTGAGTGGTTTGTGTTTTGGTGGATGGTTTGGCAAAGGTGGGTGGTGGGGTTGGGTCTGGATGGATTGTGGTGATGAGTGGTTTTGTGTGTGTGTGTGTGTGTGTGGTTGACGTGGTTGGTAGTGTGGTTTGGTCGACGGTTGTGGATGGTAAAGCTGGCAGAGTAAGGTCTGAATGTGGTAGTGACAACCATTGGTGTCATGTGTTCGTGGTTCGCTGCGCAGATAGTGGGTACCACTCGTAAATAGAGTGTTACGTGCGCTGGGAAGGGTCGTCCTTGGGTCAAGTCCGCTGGGAAGGGTCGTCCTTGGGTCAAGTCCGCTGGGAAGGGTTACGCTTGGGGTCTCGTGCGCTGGGAAGGGTTACCCTTGGGGTCTCGTGCGCTGGGAAGGGTCGTCCTTGGGGTCTCGTGCGCTGGGAAGGGTCGCCCTTGGGTCTCGTGCGCTGGGAAGGGTCGTCCTTTGGGTCCACTGCGCTGCGAAGTGTCACCCTGGGGTCCAGTGCGCTGCGAAGTGTCACCCTGGGGTCCAGTGCGCTGCGAAGTGTTACCCTGGGGTCCAGTGCGCTGGGAAGGATCACCCTTGGGCCTACCGGCACTGCACCCTGAGTGCGCTGGGAAGGGTCGCGCTCGGTGGGTTTCGTTCGCTGGCAAGTGTCGCCCCCTTTTATGTGCGCGCCAGAAACTTGGCGTTGGCGAGGCCGATGGATAGGTAAGTGGGGCCCTCGACCTACCTGGGCTGGACGAAGAGATACTTGTTTTTTTTTGTTTTTTTTTCTGTGTTGCTGCACCTCTCTCTCTCTCTCTCTCTCTCTCTCTCTCTCTCTCTCTCTCTCTCTCTCTCTCTCTCTCTCTCTCTCTCTCTCCTTCGTCCGTGGGAGTGAAACGAAACTGCCTCGTAACAAGGAGGTCCAGGCTCCCAGACACACACCCCCCCAACCCACCCTACTCCTTCCGTGGCTCAGCTTTCTCTGGCCACGACGAGTTTTCCGGCCGGCCTGTCCCTCCAGCTGGCACCAGACTACCCAGGTGGCCGTGTCCACGTCGTGAAATGCTTTTGCAAAAGTTCCTCACCTCCGAGTTCCACACCACAGACAGACAGAGAGTAACTTTGATGATATGGCGCCGTCGACGACTTTGGTGGCTCGTCATACGGGACCGGACAGGAAGTAACCACGTACCAAAGGTGCATTTGTGGACACACGATCCTGTGAAATACTGTAAGGAATTGCGCGAAGCGCAATTTTTCTCTTTATCGCAATCGCAGTCCAGCGCCTTTTCAAGAGCCTGTACCGAATCGCAACTTCCGATATCTTATTATCATTTTTGAGGTGTGTGATCATCCACGATTTGGCCCGATCAACATAGATCGATTGGAGATTGACGTACGATGATGATAGTTATCGTACGATGATGAACGGCCTTCGCCTCGGCGTTTAAATCTATGGCGAATAACGAACACTTTCCGTGATCAGCGTTGTCACGGTTGGGAAGGAGTGGATGGGTATGAAGGTCTCAGTGAAGGTCCCAGTATGCTGGCTGACTGGCTGGCTCCCCCAGAATTGCTGGTGTTTTTTCCTCTCTCTGATTTGCCCAGGATGATGTACGGGGCACTGGGTTGTGTGTGGGGCTACTAACTGTCGTTATGCACACACACACACACACACACACACACACACACACATATATATATATATATATATATATATATATATATATATATATATATATATATATATATCCCTGGGGATAGGGGAGAAAGAATACTTCCCACGTATTCCCTGCGTGTCGTAGAAGGCGACTAAAAGGGGAGGGAGCTGGAGTGGCTGGAAATCCTCCCGTCATTTTTTTTTTTTTTCATTATTTTCCAAAAGAAGGAACAGAGAAGGGGGCCAGGTGAGGATATTCCCCCTAAGGCCCAGTCCTCTGTTCTTAACACTCCCTCGCTAACGCGGCAAATGGCGAATAGTATGAAAGAAAGATATATATATATATATATATATATATATATATATATATATATATATATATATATATATATAAACTCCTACCTTGTCGTCTCTCAAGACGCCACTACCCCACCCTAACAACAACGGGTGGCCGTCAACAGATAGATATTCAAGATCGTAATATCGCGAGATGTTTACTATGGGAGAGGCTATAGTTAGCATATTATGCCGGGGCCCGAGGGCGCGTGTGAGTTAGGGTGGCAAGACCTTTATTACCCCGGATTTTTGCGGTAAGTTGCTATTTTCCGGGTGATCAACTCTGTCCCAGCCCGTGGGGGAGGGTGGGTTGGGTAGAGAGCCGAGAGGGATGGAGGGGTGAGGGAGGTAGGTGGCTGGTTTAAGGGTGAGGACACAATATTTTTTTTATGTACACTGGTATGTAGATTTGCATTAGGTAGTGTGCGGTCTCCTATATAAATCTCCGTGTTTGGGGGTATACACTTCGCGGTATACATCTCCGTGAATGTAGTGTACGCTTTGCTATATAAATCTTCATGTAGGTGCTGTACACTTTGCTATATAAATCTTCATGTAGGTGCTGTACACTTTGCTATATAAATCTTCATGTAGATGCTGTTAACTTTGCTATATAAACCTCCCGTAGGTGCTGTTCACTTTGCTATATAAATCTCCCCGTCGGTGGTGTACATTTTGCTATATAAATCTCTGTATACACTGCTATATAAATCTTCCTGGAGGTGGTATATAAATTTTCCTACATAGATCTGTGTGTATGTAGTATACACATTGCTATATACATCCCCTTTACTCTCCTTTCGTCAGTCAGCACACAGTCTCTGAGAGTCGGTTAAATAACACAGGAGTTGACCTTATTTTGCCTTGTCTCTCTGGGAAATGTACGTCTTTCTGTGGGACATTGTTAGAGGAAGGGTCACTCGTGTCTCTAACCACTGAGTGTGAAACCTCCTCTCTCTCTCTCTCTCTCTCTCTCTCTCTCTCTCTCTCTCTCTCTCTCTCTCTCTCTCTCTCTCTCTCTCTCTCTCTCTCTCTCTCTTTCTCTCTCTCTCTCTCTCTCTCTCTCTCCTTTAGATTGAATCCAAACATATTGTAGTGATTATACGAGTAACATGATAATTATACTGATAAAGTTATGGTATTACCGTGAATAGAAATGATTGTACAGTTAATACAATAATACTGAAAAAGGAATTTATAGTAATAGCAATGATATTGAAAATAATAATAGCACCGGTAATAGAAATGATAGTAATTATGATAATCAAGTAATATAGTCACAGTAATAGCCATGCGAGGTAAATAATGACAGTAGGATATAGAAAAAAAAAATGTATATATATATATTCCGGTAGCACCTCATGTGGGTTCTCTCATACACCAGGAGAGAAAGAAAACGGGCTACGTTAATATTATTAAGTTTAACATTTACAGACCCCTAACTCCGTTCCTGTGTGGGTTATCCATAATCAAAATCACTGTGATAATGCGAAGCTTTCATTTTTGGTCTAGGCTTCGCTCGGTCGTTTAGATACGTCAGATTCGACCGCGAAGTGCGCAATTGATGGATTCAGTTGTCATACATGATTTATCAAGGCAAAATGATCCTCGTATATACATTAGGCTCAGTATGGAGCTCTATAGCCCACGCTGGCCATTTATATGATATTAATGATCATGATAAATGATGATAATCGGGATTGTTCGTAGAATATAATAACCCTCTTGTATATTATATTGACCCCCAAGCGCTGTGGCAGTGTTTGAAAACGCAGTTGGAAAGATTTTGGTGAGACATTTTCAGGAATATGACGTGTGTGTGTGGATGTGGATGATGATGGACACTTCGAAGGCTTATACCTAACGAGCCACAAGCCACTTCTCCGTGATAGGCGAGGCGTTCGTGCGAAATGGTCGTCTCGACTTACCCTGCACAAATTAAACTGGTTGAAGCCTTTTTTGTCCCTTTTGGTTGCTGTGTAAAAATACGCCCTCATCGATCAACGTTGTTGTATCTGTGTGCAAGATTGTCCTGCGTCCATCCGTGTGTGGCGTTAAGCATTGAGGTTGTCACAGCTACATTTCGGCTGGTAACGTCTCAGTAGGCTAACAGGTCTTGTGTTACCTGGCTCTCCAGTGTCCAGTGGGAACTGTGTGTTGAAATGGATTTTCTTTTCCAAACTTTAAGAAGTGGATTATATATATTTTTTATTGGTGTTATATGCTTTAGTGTTCATATTAAGATCATTTTTTTGTACTGCTAACCATCTTAGTGTTTTTTTTATTGATTTATGTTCGTAAATATTATAAGGGAGATGATAGGGCCAACTGCAGCATATAGGAAATAATATCATTGTGCTCTGCGTGGGAAGTGGAGGCTAGGATATGTATATGTATGGTTTGGGAGGCAAGTCTGCAAAATATGAATAGAGGGAATATATATATATACATACATATATATATATATATATATATATATATATATATATATATATATATATATATATATATATATATATGTATATAGGGAGTCCCCATGAAGGAGACGCATAGAATAAACTAATTATGGAGTTTGAACAGTTCAATGGGAACATGATAGGGGATAGCTGGTGGAGTCTATGGGTTTGGAAAAGGCTTGCGAGCCACAAAGGAATGAATATCTCCGCCGAACCGACCGTGAAATTCGAGATGGAGTATGGAAAGAGCGGCTACGATTCTATAGGGATGGAAAGGGGAGGGAGGCTCTGCTGCGGTTGATGGAGAGTGTGTGTGTGTGTGTGTGGCGCGATTGTAAAGATTATCGAATTCAGCCTGGGGTTGACAAGCTGTGGTTAACAGGGAAGGACAGAAATGGCCATTGTAGTGGTTAAATTGTCAAAAAAGGTTGTCTTGGTACCCCCTTTGATAGTCGCTTGTATAATGTTATCTGTTGCCACTATGTGAAGCGATAGAGCGAAGGCATTGACGACACTCAATTAGCCCAAAGCAGTAATCTTGGAATAAGTTACCATGGGCCGATTGTGTTTTTGCAGCTTCCGTGGTGTTGTGGTTAGCGTGGCTGGCCCCATGATTGATGCATGGACTCCGCCCGGGTTCGAATCTGTCAGCGTGGTAGTCGACCCACAGCCAAACCCTAGCTGATCGATAGACGGATACCTGGCTTGTGTTCGGAATGTGTGTGTGTGTGTAAGAGACTTTAAACATAAGAGTAAAGACATGGTACATATATATACAGGGTTAAGAGAACAGGTGCAACGCAGTATTAAACTCCAATAGTAATCACACACACACACACACACACACACACACACACACACATTGGAAAGACAAAATATCGTGGAAAAAAAATACGACAGACAAGCCTGCAGGCCACTGAGGCGTCCAGGCACGAAGCAGCAATACATAATGGAGAAAAGGGCGCGGAAAAACAAGACCATTTGAGAGAAAACACGAATTTCAGGTTTGTCTCTTTGTGCTTGTCTCAATACGCGCATGCGCACGATCTAGAAGGAATGCAGGTAACCAACACGAAATTTAACTTCACCATTGTTGCTAGATTTTTTTTATTTTCATTTTTTTTTCTTTTTTGTATATAAGATCAAGTTATATTGCCCTTGGTCTCTCGTAGTGTTGCGCTCGTTGAGTTAGAGTCACACTCAGCTAACCCCTTCTGAAACCCTGTGATCGACTAGGTTAGGTTTGGAGTCAGTAGACGCTGCCTAAGTTGGGTTAGGCTGGGATCAGAGTCGCTGGATGGTTCCTGAGGAAGATGGGCTAGGTTAGGTTAGGAGTCAGTTGACGCTACCTAGTCTGAGCTAATGGTACCTAAGTTAGGTTAGGTTAGGAGTCAGTAGACGCTGCGTAATCTTAGCTAATGTTACCTAAATTAGGTTAGGAGTCAGTAGACGCTACCTAGTCTGAGCTAATGCTACGTAAGTTAGGTTAGGAGTCAGTAGACGCTACGTAATCTCAGCTAATGCTACCTAAGTTACGTAGGTTAGGCTAGCTAGATCAGAGTCGCTGGATGGTTCCTAAGATGGGCTAGGTTAAGTTAGGTTAGGAGTTCAGTTAGTAGCCACTTCCAAACCTGGGACGATCCCTGACCTGCGCTTGGCTAGGTCAGGCGCAGAGAATTATCCAGTGTGTTTATGGCGGCAAAATAATACCCCACCACCCCCAAAAAGAAAAACCATTTCTCCTCTCCGTGTTGATTGGTTTAATAACCCTAGTCCACTGGTTATTGAGGTACTAGGAGAGGGTTAGGGATTGCCTGTGTACTACCGGGCTTGCCAGCGATTGGTGTAAAACATCATTTTCATTGTCCAGAGTCGATCTAGATCCTCGTTACGATCCCCAACCTTTGATGGTAGAACTCTTGATTTCATGTTATCATGATAACCTTCGACCTGACCTAATTTAGTTTCTGAAGAAAATGTGATGATGGCTTGTTGCCTTCGACCTGACCTAATAGTTTCTGAAGAAAATGTGATGATGGCTCGGTGCTCGCGTAAGAATACGGTGTCTAAAATAGTATTTGTGAAGTTGATAAATTGGAAGTAACCTCATTTAACTAATATACCGTCTGAAAAAAAAAGAGAGAGAGGATGTTATATTTTTGTAAATCATTTGTTCAGTAAACTATGTATGTATTAACATAATTATAGCGATTCCGTGGCTGGTACAGTCGTTCAAAAATTATTTATTATTCGACTCGATCTAATCACCTTCGATGATTTAGTTTGATTTATGTGCAGAGACATGGTGTCTTACCGTAATTAGTTTACGTTAACAGACATCGGTTTTAATTAGGTATTTTGAAGGACCTCAGCGGATAGCATCAGTATTTATTGAACTAGCAGTAATATTGGCATTAATTAGGCACGAGCAGTTTAAATGATATATAGCCAGAGACATGAGTTTGGATTATAACTACGCCATCTGTTGAAATGGTAAGTTATGGTTGATTTATTTACGGGGCGGCTATATATATATGTGTGACGGTCGTAATGATAGCCTAGTGCGTCGTTTGTTTTTCAGAGCCGCGAACCTATTAAAGGAATCTTAATTGAAATATTATTTGTTGTATATGGATAAACTTTATCTGGAGGAGTAAATATGGACCATGAATTTATCTCGGAAGGGTAAAGTTGTACTGTAAATTGTCCCTTTACGGGTTTAGTAGGGGAATAGAATTGTGAAGTTATTACGATTCTTTTATCTCTAATCCACCTCAGATAATATGATATATACACTTTTTTCCTGTTTATTGTGTGTGTGTGTGTGTGTGTGTGTTCAGTAATCGATGTTAATTGAATTATTAGACAGTTCTTTCGTTGATATAAGTGCACATAATTTTGATAGACGTGATTCTCTTGACAAGAAATTCTCGATTTGACAGTCCTTCATGATGTGTGTTGTTGTTGTATCATTATAACCTAACGTTACATTCTAGTGTTCAGAAACGGAGGATAGAACCATTCGTGGGTGATGGTTGTAAAGTGAAGTGTATTGTTTACCGGCACATACTTCAATCGCTCGTCATTAACATGCATTAGCATATCGCGTAAACACTCTTAGCAGGGAACGCGATTGGTTATTCACTCTCATATGAATTACAACGAAGGAGAACACGAGACTTGGAAAGTTAACCCCTTTGTTCTGGGCAACGTGAGCACCTCCGTAGGCGGCAGCGTACAACAACTTTGGTGTTGAGGTACGAAGTTTATGACAAAAGCAAAGTTTATGATCGTAGTAAAGAGGCAAAAAAAGCCTTCATTTCAAGGGGAAAAGTGCATTCGGAATTAAAAGAGTCATTTAGTTATCATTCAAGTTAGATACAAGGAGGGATCAGCGTAGCCTACACTCAGGTTAGGATGTGGCGGTCATACCAGCGGAAGACGATGACGAGTGGGTTTCGGGCTCGGCAAAAATTGTATCGCCCATCACGCAAACGGGAACCCGATTCGGTGGCTTCGGAAGACACAGTCTAACGCTATTGAGTTTTATGGCATAACTGGACACGAAATAAGAAAGTCGATTACACCGCGCGTTCTGTAAATAGCTTATTTGCTCTGAGATTGTAACAGCCAGCCAGCACGCCTTGGCAGAAACAAAAGGGTGACGTGATGAAGTATAATAGTGAGTGTGTTGGCTCGATGATACATGGTGGCGAGCTGTGTATACCCCAAATAGCCGGGCAAAAAATTTAGCTCGAAAGTCGTGAGGAAGAATCCTTGACTTATTATGGGTCCCATCTTGCAAGCGCAGGCACTTTAGGTTGTTATAAATGGAAAAAAATAAAAAATAAAAGAAAAATGATTGAAATTAATGATAATTACTGAAGCCCCAGACAGTCGCTTAATGAAGCCTTGGTCGACTCCATGCGGGGAGATGAAACGTACGTTGCTTGACTCATTAGGAGGAGGCAAGTCTTGCTTGAGGGGGCGGGCCTGAGGTGCTCCTGGACTGCATGCATC
Source organism: Panulirus ornatus (assembly GCF_036320965.1). Lineage (NCBI taxonomy): Eukaryota > Metazoa > Arthropoda > Malacostraca > Decapoda > Palinuridae > Panulirus > Panulirus ornatus. The sequence continues at coordinate 34,150,073 of NC_092269.1, forward strand.
CCAGCAGGTGAGAGCAAGCTAGAGTGGGGGCCGGGGTGGGCTCTTGTTACCCGAGTGATTGATGTGCGAGGCGTACACGACTGGAAGTGGCCATTGCCCAAGCTTGACCTCGGGTTTGTCTGGCTGGGGCGCGACAGCTCCTTGGCGTTGATGCCAGGACAAATGTTTTTATATAAACTTTCACCCTACCAGTCCAGATGTTCCCTTGATTTTGTGTTGTATGTGTAATGTATATGAGTGTGCTGTGTATTCTTGAAAGGGGGGAAACGTCTCATGCACTCAATTTAGAAAGGTCTTAATGTATCCGAAACCATCGTAAGGCAAAAATATGGTCCTCTTCAAAGCTGTTGGGGTGTTAAAGCCTGCGAAGCTATTGTATAAAGGTATTAGCATATGGTATACCGGATAGGACCACATCTGCTGTAAACTGAAGATAAAACCTCCATCATGAACCTTTTTTCGTTTATGACCATGAGATCGGATCCGGTATTTTGTAGTGATGGGAATGTTCAAAGAATTGGATATTGTGCTGTGCTTATTTTGATGAATTTCATGGTAATCGTTCAACTTCTGACTCTATTACTTCTAGACTCTTTTAAGTTGATGTAACTACTCAGATCTCTCTCTCTCTCTCTCTCTCTCTCTCTCTCTCTCTCTCTCTCTCTCTCTCTCTCTCTCTCTCGTCGGGAAGACTAGGCTCATCCCTGGCTAAAGGCTAAACCCCTCCACCCCCCCGCGCGCTTCGACAGGTGTCCCTCCATCTTAAGGAACTTTGACCATCTAGACAGTCTAACCCGCAGTGTAGTCGCTAGTGTGCAGGATGTGTGAGCTGGACTTAGAGCGGCCATGCTCTCCTGGGTACGGTTGTCCAACACGCTCCGCTCATGAATATTCAAACCTTTGGGGCATTACGTGCCAAGTATTGAGTCATTATTTGTTTTTTTTTTTTTTTTCATAAGATGTAGAATAGAACTGTCGACTTTGTTCGTATGGCATCTCGTAGTAGCCTCCTTGCCTTCGCTTGATGTTACAGGTGGACAGTATTCGTGGTGTGAATTGTATAAGCCCCACTTGTCTCTCACCCACAAAAGTTCTTTGTTCACAGGATAAACTACAACCCTCGTTTTAGGTCATGATGATGCTCACAGGAGAAGTTCCATGGTTATTTATGGGCAGTAACTCTTCCTGGTTTTTGAATATTATTGGCAAGACTGGCTGACTTGATAACAGTGCAGAAGTGTTTCCTACACCAACTGTGTCCTTTTTCTGCCCTTTATGATTTGAATGATTTTTTTATATACTTTACGAACCTAGCTCAGGCTAGGGTATATATATATATATATATATATATATATATATATATATATATATATATATATATATATATATATATATATATATTCCTATGAGTCCACGGGGAAAATGAAGCACGATGAGTTCCCAAGTGCACTTTCGTGTAATAATCACATCATCAGGGGAGACACAAGAGAGAGAAATATAACAGTCGGTTGATACACATCGAAGAGACGAAGCTAGGACGCCATTTGGTAAACATGCGATTGTCTTGGACAGCCTTAATGAGATGGCGTTGAATAAGGTATAGGCTCTGAAATTCCCCGAGGGGAAACAAAAGCCTCACCATCGCTTTCGACAGCTGGGGTTAGCGAGCGTATCTCCCAACCTTGGTAGCGCCCGTTCGTCCGTTATCGCTCGAAAGACCCGAGAAGAGAATGCTCCCATTTCAACCACCTTCACTGAAGTGTAGCGCTGGGATCAATCCGTTGTTCGTACGTTCGGTTGTAGCGCTGTTGTACCTCAGAGTATAAAAAAGGGGGGGGGGGGCATAGAAACGGATAATGCGCTGGGCCGGTAGAGCAGCGCGAGCGAGCCCTTTCTCGGAAGTGAAGACGAATAAGGGCGCGCGGAAGGAGCTCCCGCGTTACCGGCATGAACGGATGGCCCCCCGGCTAATTACCGGGAATTTCCTCCACTCGGCTTGATGAAAAGCTTGGCTTCGCCCGGGAGTCAGCAACCCAAAACTCCCCCGAGGTTCGAAACGTCTTTGTGCACACACACACACACACACACACACACACACACTAACCTCCAACACACAACGCTTTTCCAAGTGCCTTTTCTTCGCAAACGCAATTTGGTGTGGCCTGTGTTTACTTTTACTTCTTTTTAAACTCCCCGTCATGTAAATTCAAAGAAAAACAAACATGTCTATACAATCCTAATGACGAATTACTGAGAGTAAAAAATGGAAAAATAAAGGAATTATCTCTCATTATATTCAGTACATACACACACACACCCAAAAGACTCGCCTACTATTTTCGAATTAACTCCATGCGAAGATGTAGTAAAAATCCTTTTGTTATACTACGACAGCATAAAATGGTTGAATTAACATAAGCGGATAATGTGTATAGAGTGACAGTGACCTCCCATGGCAAGATACTTGCAATTTTCATCATGGGAAGAACAGAGATGTGAAAAATGCCATGTTACATGAACTGATATTACGATATCTTTTTACGAAATCTAACCTCTATCCATAGGCGCAGGTACAATATTCCGTCCATTTAGGTTAGGTTAGGTTAGGTTAGGTTAGACTAAAATCTATCAGTTTAGATCAGCTAATTTGGCCGATTCGATTTCAGCTTGGGTGGTGTGTGTTTGTGTGTGTGTGTGTGTGCATGGGATTGATTTGCTTATATTATTTGCATTTTGATAGTCATTTGCATAAACCTATATGGCCTGGACGTTTCTGTATATTGATTAGCTTCGTGGGACGTCATCAAATGTTTCCTTTTGAGAAACAATACGACAGTCATATCAGATAATGTATGTAATACTGATGGAGTGAAATTTAAGGTGTTTTGTAAGAATATTTCTAAGATAATTGTATGTATGTAATCTGAATGCTCGAATTATTTTCAGATAATGCTCGAATTATTTTCAGATAATGTATGTAATAATGATGGAGTGAAATTTAAGGTATCGAATTATTTCCAGATAATGCTCGAATTATTTTCAGATAATGTATGTAATACTGATGGAGTGAAATTTAAGGTATTTTGTAAGAATATTTCTAATATAATTGTATGTATGTAATCTGAATGCTCGAATTATTTTTTTTGACATACTCGTACGATTAGGATGAGAATTACATTCGTAGTTATTGGAATATAATCTCATCTTATTTCTACAGTATTTGAATTATTTTTACTGCATTAGTTATTATACATAACCTCATTGAATTATTTACTGCTTTAGTTATTATAATCTCTTTGAATTATCCTAAGCAGGATTATCATGCTGATTATCCTAGCTTTTAGGATTATGTTATAATGGTAATTTGCACATGCTTAATAACTGATTTATTTAATGATTGTATGGTAGCGAAGTTTGTGGGGGCTTCTGTAGTGTAGAGGTTAGCGTTGCTGACCACGAGTCACCCATGCATGCGCATGCTCAAGGTTCGATGAGCCACAGTCCTGGTTCGAAGTTTCCGGGTGGGTTTTTTTTTCTTTTCTTTCCAGGAATAGAAATTTGCCTTCAATTGTTCTATAATCAGGTACACTGGGAGAAACACACGAGATACATGAATATTCGTAGTAGTGTTGATCGTAAGGTAGTTGAGTGTAGATCTTCACTGAACAATGCCATTGGGTTGTTGGGTTGTTACGATGCTAAGATAATTCTTGTTTGACTTTGGTTCAGGATATATCGTTTTCCGTTGAAATTAACGTTTGTTTTGATGCTCTTTCGATAAATGGGTAATTATTCCCTTGACTTCAGTAATTTCGATAAATGTGTATTTATTCCCCTGACTTCAGTAATTTCGATAAATGGGTAATTATTCCCTTGACTTCAGTAATTTCGATAAATGGGTATTTATTCCCATGACTTCAGTAATTTCGATAAATGGGTATTTATTCCCTTGACTAAAGTAATCTATTGTTTCTTTTTCATTCGCACTTCTTATTTTTTTTCATTGTTATTTTCAATAGCGTTTTCTTCTGTGATATTTTTTCCCGTTCTCTTGGTTTCTTTGTTTCCCATTCACGATTTACGTTACTGTAACTTTTTTCCCCCTCTTCCCGTTTTTTATATTTCCGTCATCCTGTCGTTTTCCTTCAGCTAGAAAATGATGATTCGGTTGTCAGCTGTTTGATTTCGTGTCCAGTCGCGTAATTCCGCCTTGCGTTATCGAGATTCGAACGGCAGTTTTACATTTTGTGACGCGATTCGCTCACGTAATATGGCGTTTCATCACCAAAGTTAAATCGCCAGCAATTTTAACAACGTCTGGTCTAAAGGGTGTTTTCGTACTTATCATCGTACATCTGGGAGTCTTTGTGTAATTTGGTAAATTATATGTATATATATATATATATATATATATATATATATATATATATATATATATATATATATTTTTTTTTTTTTTTCAAACTATTCGCCATTTCCCGTGTTAGCGAGGTAGCGTTAAGAACAGAGGACTGGGCCTTTGAGGGAACATCCTAACCTGGCCCCCTTCTCTGTTACTTCTTTTGGAAATAAAAAAAAAAAAGAGAGGGGAGGATTTCCAGCCACCCGCTCCCTCCCCTTTTAGTCGCCTTCTACGACACGCAGGGAATACGTGGGAAGTATTCTTTCTCCCCATTTTCGTGAATCGTTTTTACAACTTTAAGTCCCTCTTTTTTGTGATTCGTATTAGGGATTGTGACACTGTCTTCGTCTGGAATGTATTATTATCCTATTTTTTTTGTAATTTATTTCTTGATGTATCCTGTAATTTCTCGCTCATCATGAACTCCATTTACAGTGTATTTTTGTACTCATTCTTCCGCGTATTTCTTTTTTATCTCTTTTGTTTTCCTTTTTCTTTCTTTCTCGTTCTTTCTATGTCTTCTTCGTTTTCCCAGGTTGAAAATGGGCGTTGTTGTGATGGCTATTTCTGGCGGTTGAATATCTTTGGAAGTCTCACCCATCTCTTAAAATCATGATTTACTCTCATATATTATTTTTGTACTTTGGCCTTTTTTAGGTTCCTTCTCTTTTTTTTTTATTATCCGTTTTCATACGTTTATCTTGAGACCTCGTTGCATTATTTATCTCTCTCTCTCTCTCTCTCTCTCTCTCTCTCTCTCTCTCTCTCTCTCTCTCTCTCTCTCTCTCTCTCCCCTCCCTTTTCCGCGTGGGTAACGTGATTAACCAAACTGTTCTTTCCCGTTGCAGCCGAACTGGGAGACTACGACCCGAGGCGTCACTCCCCCGGCTACGTTTCGGAGTTCCGGTTCGTGACCACGCAGACGGTCGCCCTGGAGAACAAGATCGCCGAACTGCATAAAAAGCTCATGTGAGTCGGGTCTCCCTCCTGGTGTTTGCTGTGAGGAGGAACATCTACCTCTCTAGGGTGACCACAAGATTTTGTGACGATGACTGGTCCGTGGGATAGATTTTCCCCGGTATTTTGTGTAGATTATCTTACTCGATTCTGAGTGAATTAGTCTTTGTGTAGATCATGGGATTATCTCACTCGATTCTGAGTGAATTAGTCTCTGTGTAGATCATGGGATTATCTTACTCGATTCTGAATGAATTAGTCTTTGTGTAGATCATGGGATTATCTTACTCGATTCTGAATGAATTAGTCTCTGTGTAGATCATGGGATTATCTTACTCGATTCTGAGTGAATTAGTCTTTGTGTAGATCATGGGATTATCTTACTCGATTCTGAATGAATTAGTCTTTGTGTAGATCATGGGATTATCTTACTCGATTCTGAATGAATTAGTCTTTGTGTAGATCATGGGATTATCTTACTCGATTCTGAGTGAATTAGTCTTTGTGTAGATCATGGGATTATCTTACTCGATTCTGAGTGAATTAGTCTTTGTGTAGATCATGGGATTATCTTACTCGATTCTGAGTGAATTAGTCTTTGTGTAGATCATGGGATTATCTTACTCGATTCTGAGTGAATTAGTCTCAGGGGAAGTGGTTAATAGATATGCTTGAGTGTTAAGTATAAGATGTCAAGAAGGTATTAATGAACCCCTTCCTCCTCTCTCCTTGTCGACAGTGGCCAGGTGCCGTCCAAGGCCGAGATGTGTTACTTGGAGAAGGTCAAGTGGCTGGACATGTATGGGGTCGACCTCCACCCCGTCCTGGTAAGTTGCCGATCTCGAGAAGTGTTTCGTCTTTTGAGTGTTGCTTCCTTCTTAAGTGTTACGTTAGAATGCCCTTCAGAGCGATGTGTTGGCAGGGGAAACGGAAATGCTTCGTTGGCGTCTAACCCCCACACCGTCCTGGTAAGTCGTAAACTAGAGAAGTGTGTGTGTGTGTCGCGTTAAAAGTATTGCCCCGCGTGGAATTTTAGGAGTATTACCTCCACCCCTTTGTGGAGTGTTGCTTAGTGGAGGGAATCAGTATGGGAAATCTGGTTCAGTTGATCGACGGAACGAGGTTTAGGATGGACTGAACGTCTTGAAATTGAGGGCATTCGCCCCGTCTATTGGAAGGGACATGATGGGGTGTTTTCGGTCGGTTTCTGGGACCTCCTTTGTTTACAAATGGTGGGCGGGAGGGAATTTTGCTGGCGACCGCGGTTTTGTTTACAAGTGCTGGGCGGGAGAGGAATTTTGCTGGCGACCGCGGTGGGCGCGCGCGTCATTTGATCGTCTCCCGGAGCGAACTGAATCGTTGATTTCAAAAGGTGTATCGTATTTCAGGTTTCGATTAGGAAGCGAGATGACGTACATGTATAGGGGTCATTTTTATAGGGTATTTTTTGTGTTATAAATGGACTTAAATAGATGGCTGATCTTAGCTTGTGAGGATTCATGTCCTGTTAAAGTGGTTTTTGTCGAATGAGGTCAAGTATACAGCGGTTTTTGTGTTGTTATAGAGAAGGTTTGATCGATGGGGAAATCACGCGCGTGCGTACAACCTCCCGCACGGTACGCGTGGGTAATGACGCGCAGACATGTCACAGAACGGTGGGTTCGCGTCACGACACGCCAGCGTATGGTGGGGACCCCGAGTTCGAATCTACGGAGACAAGGCAGGTAGCCGGGCTCACAGCCAGCCCAGCTGTTCATCCTCCCCCTTTTTTTTAAGGGGAGGGATGGATGGGGCGAGTAGATGAATGTCTACCTGGCGTAACCGTGTAGAATACACGGTTATAAAGACACGGCCCGTATGTAGGAGGTTAAGAGACGTGGAAACACGATTGTAACTCAAATGTGTAGTAATTACACACATCCCTTTTTGACTTCTAGGACGACCGTGGACGACTGTGAAAATCCAGGATGAACGTTGAGTCATCGTCAGATCCGGATCTGTCCTTAAGGCTGAATATCTCCCTCGTAACATGTAAGATTCTCGATCGTAAGAAGGGGAAGGTTAGACATTTTTTGTTCTCTCGTGCGACTTTCTTGACCCCGAGGTGTGAAATTGTTTGGCACGTGTTTTACACACGTTTGGTCCCCCGTGACACCCGGTCAATTTGCGTTACCTGTTCCATTCCATTGTCCCGTGCTGGAAGGAGGGTTTCCGCCTGTTTATCACTGGGGAAAACGACCTTAGGGACTTGCTAAGCTTTCAAGAATACCTTTGTCTGTGCGAGTCTTTCCATGCCAGTGGCTTGCGGGATATCGTGAGGTGAGATTTAAACGGAGGCATTCGGAATTTGTAGCCTTATGATCCATTGTCTGTGGGGAAGGTCGAGGAATTCGGACTGTAACTGCCGATAAGGTAGAGAGAGAGAGTGAGAGACGGGTGTGTTGGGGGGGAAGAGAGTGCAACAACACGGCCTAGAAGCGAGGACCAGGAGGAGAAGTAAGTGTGGAGTGAGAGAGAGAGAGAGAGAGAGAGAGATTAGAGAGAGATTAGAGAGAGAGAGAGAGAGAGAGAGAGAGAGAGAGAGAGAGAGAGAGAGAGAGAGAGAGAGAGAGAGAGGCCTTTGGTCGCTTGGGGCGGCTCGGCTGCTTCATCAGCCATGTCGCCACCAAGACGTTCTAAGCCTAAATTAAAGCAAGGCGACTTTGACCCTCTCTTTTGCCGACGGATTTAACCTCTTCAATACGGCAAGTTTAACCTCTTGAGAACGACCACTTACCACCTTGATTACGACTCCTTCTCTCCCCCCCTCCCTTGAGTACGACCATTGCCCCCTCCTTGAGTACGACCATTGCCCCCTCCTTGAGTACGACCATTGTCCCCCTTGAGTACGACCATTGTCCCCCTTGAGTACGACCGTTGTCCCCCTTGAGTACGACCATTGCCTCCCCCCCTTGAGTACGACCATTGTCCCCTTTTGAGTACAACCATTGTCCCCCTTGAGTGCGACCATTGCCTCCCCCCCTAGAGTACGACCATTGTCCCCCTTGAGTACGACCATTGCCTCCCCCCTTTGAGTACAACCATTGTCCCCCTTGAGTGCGACCATTGCCTCCCCCCTTGAGTACGACCATTGTCCCCTTTTGAGTACAACCATTGTCCCCCTTGAGTACGACCATGTGTCCCCCTTGAGTACGACCATTGTCCCCCTTGAGTACGACCATTGTCCTCCTTGAGTACGACCATTGCCTCCCCCCCTTGAGTGCGACCATTGTCCCCCTTGAGTACAACCAGTGTCCCCCTTGAGTACGACCATTGTCCCCCTTGAGTACGACCATTGTCCCCCTTGAGTACGACCATGTGTCCCCCTTGAGTACGACCATTGTCCCCCTTGAGTACGACCATTGTCCTCCTTGAGTACGACCATTGTCCTCCTTGAGTGCGACCATTGTCCCCCTTGAGTACGACCATTGCCTCCCCCCTTGAGTACGACCATTGTCCCCCTTGAGTACGACCATTGTCCCCCTTGAGTACGACCATTGTCCTCCTTGAGTACGACCATTGTCCCCCTTGAGTACGACCATTGTCCCCTTTTGAGTACAACCATTGTCCCCCTTGAGTGCGACCATTGCCTCCCCCCCTTGAGTACGACCATTGTCCCCCCCTAGAGTACGACCATTGTCCCCCTTGAGTACGACCATTGCCTCCCCCCTCTTGAGTACGACCATTGTCCCCCCTTGAGTACGACCATTGTCCCCCTTGAGTACGACCATTGTCCCCCTTGAGTACAACCATTTGGACGACTCAGTTTACTGGGAACGATGCCTTAAGATAGTACTCGCGATTCTTAAGTCGGGTCAGTAATGGGTTTCAAGTCTTCGTACGCCAGAGGGTTTAGAGTCATACTCGAGAGAGAGAGAGAGAGAGATACATCCTCCTCCAGGAGACGTGAGGAGCGGCTTCACTGTTGGTAATGGCGGGGAGACAGCCAGCCAGACTAGCGCTGGATGATACGTAAAATGTATTCTACTGTTAGGTTCACTTCTGGCTGAGCTGTGGCATGGCGGCGACCCCCCCCAACCCAAGAGGCCCCCTTCCCTCCCTCCGTGTATGGAACCCGCTATCTTAAGAGTGTCTGAACCTGTACCTAAGCGTGCTGGAATGGGATTGTGTCAACGTCAGAGCTAAATGAAGGCTTAGAAGTCCGCCAGACAAATGGAACTGACTCAGTCATTATTGGAACGTAATCAAAGCGTCTCTACACATCTTATCTAAGAGGTTTTTCGGTGTGTTTTGCTTTTTTAGCCTATTTTCATGTTGTGGCCTCCAGTTGCCCTGGCCTTTTCTTTTTTTATCTTTCGAAGAACTCGTCTCCTTGAACATTTCGTCCTTACTCTTCTCTCTTCCCATGGTGGACATGTTGGTAGCATCTCACCACCTCTCGCTCGTAACTCACTCGTCTCCTTGAACATCTCGTCCTTACTCTTCACTCTTCCAGTGGTGGACATGTTGGTAGCATCTCACCACCTCTCGCTCGTAACTCTGCTCTCTGGGGATGCCGTTCCTCATCGGACCTGCTCTTGTCAGTTCCTTGTTCTCGCTCTAAGTGCAGCGGCCAGACTTGACAAGTATATGTTAGCCGCTGTGTTGGAGGAGGTTAAGCGCTTGCTTGCTATTTCCCTCCCCCCTTGTACTTGAATGCAGATCAGGTACTTACCAACACACAATTTGTCTCCTATGCAGTTCCTCCTAAGGGATGGACTCTGGCCACTGGTTGTATGTGTTACGCCCGACTGGCATGTGTGTGTTTCTCTCTCTCTCTCTCTCTCTCTCTCTCTCTCTCTCTCTCTCTCTCTCTCTCTCTCTCTCTCTCACACACATTCCTACAGGCTATTTTCAGACAGATATGAATCGTATGGAGGTCTTCTTCTTCTTCTTCTTCTTCTTCTTCTTCTTCTGCTTCTTCTTCTTCTTCTTCTAATTCTTCTTCTTCTTCGAATTCTTCTTCTTCTTCTTCTTCTTCTTCTTCTTCTTCTTCTTCTTCTTCTTCTTCTTCTTCGAATTCTAATTCTTCTTCTTCTTCTTCTTCTTCTTCTTCTTCTTCTTCTTCTTCTTCTTCTTCTTCTTCTAATTCTCCTCCTCCTTCTTTTTCTTCTTCGTCGTCTTCTAATCCTAATTCTAATTCTTCTTCTTCTTCATCTTCTGATTCTTCTTCTCATTCTCATTCTTCTTCTTCTTCTTCTTCTTCTTCTTCTTCTTCTTCTTCTTCTAATTCTCCTCCTCCTTCTTTTTCTTCTTCGTCGTCTTCTAATTCTAATTCTAATTCTTCTTCTTCTTCATCTTCTGATTCTTCTTCTCATTCTTCTTCTTCTTCTTCTTCTTCTTCTTCTTCTTCTCCTTCTTCTGCGTCCCTTCCTCATTACTTTGCATTTACTGGGGATCGGAACATCATCAGCTGTGTATCACGCCAGCAGTTTGTCTAGGTCCCCTTATAAGTTGGTGCAATCACCATCACTCTTTACCTCCCTCCGCAGACGTTCAGGTCTGAATCCAGACCGCGCTGGCGAGTCGGTCTCGTAGATCAAGAAGAGCGGTGGTCCCAGGACGGAACCCCGCGGCAAAACACTGGTCACCCTCCCACAACCCCATTTTGAGAATTGTGTGTGTGTGTGTGTTTGTCTGTCTGTGTATGTGTCTGTATTAATTATACACAGGAGGCTGTGCGCTCGGCTAGACCTATGGAATAATACGTAGATGCATTGTTGTAAGTGGAACTTAGGTGTAGGTGGGTGTGCAGGGTACGTGGTTTGTGTTTTAGGAGGTGTACGTGGGTGTTCAGTGTACTGCCGGGCATGTGAGTGGGAGAAGTGTCCGTAGGCGTGTAGGTAAGGAGGTGGGCGGAAAGGGTCACAGCGCCGTCAGTGGGCGTGGTGGCACCCCACTGCAGGTGGGTGCAGTGGGTTATTGTCGTTGGGGGAAGGCTGTGGTGGTGAGGGATATGTGTGGTTAACCAGCGTGGGACGAAAACATCCCAGTAAATTAGACGGCGTTTTTTTTTTTTTCAGGACTTGGGATGTCAGGCGTGGGCTGGCGTGGTGAGGGAAGGGGGGGGCCGGAGTGTCAGGCCCGGGAGGGCGTGGGTTCCGTCTGAGGGAGAGAGGAGGAGGAGGGGGTCATAATTTCAGTGTGGGGGTTAGATTCTCGTGTGGGCGTGGAGTGTTGTGTACCATGTAAGTGTGGGTCTCGGCCGGACATGGGTCTGGTCTGACCGTGCGGGTCGGGTCGGGTCTGGTCCCGGGTGTGGGCGTGCCAGTGGTATGCAAATTATAACCAGTTTGGTCAGCGGATCATAGCCTGGAATGGGACGCTCATTTCACTTTTATATACGCCAGTGTCGGGGGAGGGGAGGATGGATGCCGCTCCTCGGAAGCCGTGTGCAGACTGCGGGTTCCCGCGAACGAGAGGAGGCAGGCAATGAGGTGCGTGCGCGTGCGTGTTTTCCATCGCCAGAGATCACCCCCCTCTCTCTCTCTCTCTTCTTCTCCTCCGCCAGCCCTCACCGTGCGCACGCAGGGCGAGGGCTAGCGATGGGCGTGTGGGTACCACTTACGCCGGCGTCCTGCCATCCATCCCCCCTCCTCTCAACCCGCACACACGTACGTATTTATCGACCAATCAAGCAGTATTTTACGAAGGCGCTCGGGTGCCCAGCGCGCGGCTGCGATAGCCGAGGCCCGGACACACCCTTTACTTAGCGTCCGAAATGTGCAATCTTACGGCGTCGGGACGACCTATACACACCGCCAACACACGGTCGGATCCCTCGGGGGGCGCCGCGCGAGGGAGCTGCCTCCTGGTACAGAGTATAGCCAATGGGGGGGAAAAAGGGATCTCACAGACTTGAAATACGCGAGGTAACATCGTGGTGATGCAAGTGTGTCGCTCGACTCGTACCTCCGGCTGTGGTCACTGGAGTGGGCGCTCAAAGACCATACGCCTCTCTTGGACAGAGGTTGTTGAAGGAGGCTTCAAGAGGCGCCCTCCGCGGGTGTTGGTTTGACGTGGTGGCCACCACGACAGAGGTTGTTGAAGGAGGCTTCAAGGGGCGCCCTCCGCCGGTGTTGGTTTGACGTGGTGGCCACCACGACAGAGGTTGTTGAAGGAGGCTTCAAGGGGCGCCCTCCGCCGGTGTTGGTTTGACGTGGTGGCCACGACCATTGTCGCTGTGGGCTCGTCTGCCCACCCTCCCCACCGGTGCGTGGTGTCGGCCACAGGAGGTATACACATATATACCCACCACTTCACCTCTCTGTTAGGCGAAAGGCGCCAGACTTTCTTTGCCCAGAAATGTACTTTGAGATGCCAGTCCTTAGGGAAGGTAGCCTGACCCCGCTGGATGCCTGATAGATAAGTATAGAGAAATAGAATCACCCAAGACCTACTCGATAGATAGATAGAAGCACCCAAGACCTGCTCGATAGAGAGATAGAGTAACCCAAACCTGCTAGATAGATAGATAGAAGCACCCAAGACCTGCTCGATAGATAGATAGAATAACTCAATACCTGCTAGATAGATAGATCGAATAACCCAAGACCTGCTAGATAGATAGATCGAATAACCCAAACCTGCTCGATAGATAGATAGAATAACCCAAACCTGCTAGATAGATTGATAGAATAACCCAAGACCTGCTAGATAGATAGACAGAATTACCTAAGACCTGCTAGATAGATTGATAGAATAACCCAAAACCTACCAGATAGACAAGTAGAATCACACAAGACCTGCCAATATAGACAAATAGAATCACCTAGATAGACGAGTAGAATCACCCAAGAGCTATTAGATAGACAGAATAACCCGAGTCCTAGTGGATAGACAGATTGTTAAACCTTTATCTTAACATACAAACTTTGCCCATCTCCTACCCAGTACGTGGTACACATCTCCTACCCAGTACGTGGTACACATCTCCTACCCAGTACGTGGTACACATCTCCTACCCAGTACGTGGTACACATCTCCTACCCAGTACGTGGTACACATCTCCTACCCAGTACGTGGTACACATCTCCTACCCAGTACGTGGTACACATCTCCTACCCAGTACGTGGTACACATCTCCTACCCAGTACGTGGTACACATCTCCTACCCAGTACGTGGTACACATCTCCTACCCAGTGCGTGGTACACAGCTGGTCGAATGAGGTGACATCCAGGTATTTGAGTAGATAGAATGATTCACACTCGCCCAGTAGACTGAACTAGCGTTCTGCTGTTAGGAAAACTGCTAGTTCTGTTGTTAGGAAAACGGCTAGTTCTGTTGTTAGGAAAACGGCTAGTTCTGTTGTTAGGAAAACGGCTAGTTCTGTTGTTAGGAAAACGGGTAGTTCCGCTGTTGGGAAAACGGCTAGTTCTGTTGTTAGGAAAACGGCTAGTTCTGTTGTTAGGAAAACTGCTAGTTCTGTTGTTTGGAAAACGGCTAGTTCTGTTGTTAGGAAAACTGCTAGTTCTGTTGTTTGGAAAACGGCTAGTTCTGTTGTTAGGAAAACGGCTAGTTCTGTTGTTAGGAAAACGGCTAGTTCTGTTGTTAGGAAAACGGCTAGTTCTGCTGTTAGGAAAACGGGATGAAGTAACGCCCTCCTAAGAAACAGTGAAACGGGTAACCGTCTGTTACCTGTACATTCAGGTAACGCCCAGCTGTTACCTGAGCAGTGAGCGAGCTGACGCGCACCTGTTACGTAAGTAGTGAGGTAACGTCCAAATTTTTACCCCGACAAGGAGGTAACACCTCCCTCTTACCTTAACCATGAGGTAACGCCCACCCCATACCCAAGCAATGGGGGTAACACCTGCATATTAACCTGGATCATGTGGCAACGCCCACCTCTTCCCTTAACCGTGAGGTAACACCTGCTTGTTACCTAAATAATGAGGTAGGACCCACTCCTTACCTAGACTGACTCATCGCCCGCCTGTTACCTAACACTCACACCTCAGCCCAGCCGTGAGTTAAGAGGGCCTCCTGTTAGCTAACAGAGAGCCAGGCCGCTTCGCCTCTAACAGAACCGAGCCAACGGTGAGCCACGAGCGACAGTGGATGAACCCGTTTTAGTGTCTGGGCTCTTAAGGTGAGTGGAGCGACCCCCATCTGTTGCCCCAAACGGAATGGACCACCGACCACCTGTTGTATTGGCAACGGGATGACTCTTACCCTACGTCCAGCGCCCCCCCCAACGGCTGTAAGGTGAAGTGAGTCAGCGATTATCGCTCGTCCTGAATGGTGTTGTTACGCGTCCTTGTTAGCTAACTAGCTGTTACACACTTAGCCTGTTGTTAGCTTGTGTTTTGACACGGACTCCCGAGCTAACTAACCAGCATTGTCACTCGCCAGTTAAGCTAATTATTCGGATGAATAGATCGACGAAATAGAACCACTGTCAGAGAAGTGGAACAGACTGTTGGGGCGAAGAAGCAAGCACACACTTTCCCTACGAAAAGCCAGATATCAGAAAACCCTGTGGTCTGTGTCGAAGACATTTGCCAAAGGAGGGTAGTGATTGTGGACTGATCTCGTAGTTTATATAGATGCATACACGAGGCAGTGCGTCAGTGGTTTATATAGATGTAGACACGAGGCAGTGCGTCAGTGGTTTATATAGATGCAGACGAGAGGCAGTGCGTCAGTAGTTTATATAGATGCAGACACGAGAGGCAGTGCGTCAGTAGTTTATATAGATGCAAACGCGAGGCAGTGCGTCAGTGGTTTATATAGATGCAGACACGAGGCGGTGCGTCAGTAGTTTATATAGATGCAGACACGAGAGGCAGTGCGTCAGTAGTTAAATAGATGCAGACGCAAGGCAGTGCGTCAGTAGTTTATATAGATGCAGACACGAGGCAGTGCGTCAGTGTGCGAAAGTCTGCATCTGTTGTGGAGGGCAAGAAGAGAGAGAGAGAGAGAGGAAGGGGAATCTTTTAGACACATTTTTCTTCAGAATCGTTTCATCAGTCTTTACGAAATGTGAAGGATGACGATTAACGCACTCTGCGTTGCTTACTCGGTGTTTAACGCCCCGTTGCCCTCCCGTTGCTTAGTCGAATGGCCCCAGTTCCTGTTTTCGTAAGCTAAGACGAATAACGTAATTCCATCTCAGCTTTAGCTGAGAGAATGCGCATTTTTTCCCTCCCTTTTCCTTCCCCACATCCGTTAGCTAAAGGGAAGACCCAATGGCGAGCCGTTAGCCAAACAGAAGGCCGACCGCCCGCCCCGTTAGCCAAACAGGGAAGAACTGGCGTTATTTCCCGGCTAGAAAAGATCAACCAGGTATAAATACAAGAAAAAAAAAGCAACACGCTTCGTGCCCCTCATCTGTCGCTTGGGCTCTTGTCTTATGTTTTCATTGTATATTTTCGCCCCGACGGTCCATTTAACTTATGTTCCTGCCTTTCGGGGGGTGTGTGAGGGGGAGGCCTTATTTATTCCCGCAGCTTTGAACTGGTTTTAATTCAAAGGCTGGCTATTTTTTTTTTATTTTTTAGAAAGATGACGGCGTACCGGTTCGAGCCTCAAGGTCGCTCGTGACGCGCTGGGTTGTAAATAAAGACGCCGCCAAGTATTTCTTTTAGGATTTTTTTTTTTTTCATCTTTTTAAACCGTTCTTTTAGGATTATTATTATTATTTTTTTTTTTATATGTAGACGCGGATTCCTTTTCACATACCGTCATTTAGGAGTTACTTTTTGTGGTTGGTTTTTTGCTGTATTTGCTCCCGTGTTTTAAAATGTCTTTATCTGTTTGTTTTATGTTTGTTTTTTTCAGTTTATGTTAGTGTGCAATCTGATGTCCTTCATATGCAAATAGCGTTGTTTTGTCTACAAATATTATTGTTGCTTGGTTTCATAACTTAGGTCAGTGGTGGGGGGAAGGGGAGGGGCTTGCTTGCTCGGCGCCATAACATGGGTCAGTGAGGGGGAAGGGGCTTGCTTGGCTCCATAACTTGGCTCAGTGAGGGGGAGAGGAGGCTTGCTTGGCTCCATAACTTAGGTCAGTGAGGGGGGAAGGGGCTTGCTCGGCTCCATAACTTAGGTCAGTGAGGGGGAAGAGGCTTTCTCAGCTCCATAACTTAGGTCAGTGAGGGAGAAGGGGCTTGCTCGGCTCCATAACTTAGGTCAGTGAGGGAGAAGGGGCTTGCTTGGCCCCATAACTGAGGTCAGTGAGGGGGAGAGGAGGCTTGCTCGGCTCCATAACTTAGGTCAGTGAGGGAGGAAGGGGCTTGCTTGCTCGGCTCCATAACTTGGGTCAGTGAGGGAGAGGAAGGGGCTTGCTCGGCTCCATAACTTAGGTCAGTAAGGTGGAAGGGGCTGTCTCGGCTCCATGACTTAGGTCAGTGAGGGGGAAGGGGCTTTCTCGGCTCCATAACTTAGGTCAGTGAGGGGGGGAAGGGCATTGCTTGCTCGTCTCCATAACTTGGCTCAGTGAGGGAGGGAAGGGGCTTGCTTGGCTCCCAGCAGGTTAAGTTCCCTTCCTTATCAGTCAAGGGCGATACTGAGCCATATCATATATATCTCTCGTGCGGGTTAAGTCGGGTATATTTCTTTCCCTCAAGCATAGGTACAGCATACTACAGGTTACAGTAAGGTTCACCTGGCAATGCTGCGTCAACCCATAGAATTGACTGTAGTTCTCTGATTATCATTGTTTTTTTTCTTAATGTTTCGTAATTTATAGTGTTTTAGTAATGTGGAAATTACGTGATATTTTTCTTTTCTTTTTTTCCTATCCCAACTGTAGTGTGTGTTTGCAATGTAATTTTTCACGAGGTATGTCTCGAAATCTGAAGTTATCTTGAGATTTTCAGTAGCTCATTACCTTGGCAAGATATATATATATATATATATATATATATATATATATATATATATATATATATATATATATATATATATATATATATTGGAAAGGATCACAATTTTGCTCGTGATCAAGATGTTCCTATGAGTCCACAGGGAAAATGAAACACGAAAAGTTCCCAAGTGCACTTTCGTGTAATAATCACATCATCAGGGGATGTGATTATTACACGAAAGTGCACTTGGGAACTTTTCGTGTTTCATTTTCCCCGTGGACTCATAGGATTATATATATATATATTGAATAAGTGGCTTTGCCTACATGTTGCCTAGCGTGACGGAACCGTGTGGTTCCAGGAGGCTCTGGCATTGTAATGCATCTCGGGGAAAGTCCCCCTTTATCTATCACCTTGCGAGCGCCAAGCGACCCCCCCTCTTCTGATTCCTGGTCCGATAATAGCATCCATCACCCGCGCTTGTTAAAGGCGACGCCGCCGCCCCCCGCACCCCCACTATCTCTCCCCCGCCTCCGTTGTAATTAACTCGGGGAGGAGGGAGAGAGAGAGGATGGGGTGAGGGGGTGAAGCAGACGACCCGATAGGTGTCAAGGGGCCGTCGACCAGTCGGAGGGGGGCTGTGTTGCGGGTGGGTGGTCGACCAGCCTGGTAGGTAGTTGGGCCCTGGTTGCCTGCGACAAGTGGTTGGGGGGTTGCGACACACGGAGAGAGAGTATCATGGATGGATGCTTGGGGGGTGTGTGTATATAGCCTTCTCGTGACGCATCGCTACGTCGGAGGTGGAGATGAGAGAGGGTGGGTTTGTTTGCGACGACGACGTAGCCATCTTTGAATACCCTGGGTCGTCTCCGTCGTGCTTAAGGGAAGGGTGGTGGTCGTTGGTCGTGCTGTCGCATCCAGGAGACGATGTCTCGGCCTGGAGGGTGTCGTACCCTCGTGAAACCATTTGGGTCGTCTCCGTCGTGCTTAAGGGAAGGGTGGTGGGTCGTGGGTCGTCGTGCTGTCGCATCCAGGAGACGGTGTCTCAGCCAGGGGGGGGAGGTCGTTCCCTCTTGTCGAGGAGGGTCGTACTATCGTCTTTTAAAAGACGTACGTACCATCGTGTCTTTAAGGGCGATCGCGACCTCCCATTGGTCCATCTTTGCCAATCTCGCTTCGCTGATTCGCTCATTCTTGCGAACTGTTTTCGAAGTTTGGGATGGAAAATGGGGTCAAGACAATGCCACCCCCACACACCTCCTCCTTGAATGGGGTCAAGACACCCCCCCCCTTCCCCTCCCCCTCCCCTCCCCCCCGCCAGTCATGTCTGTGGGGTAGTAATGACTCTCATTACGAGCTGCTCGTGGAGGCAGTCGGGCAGTTAGTGACGTGGCCGATGGGCTGGCTAGAAAACCCCTCCCGATCGAAACCGCGGGTGGGAACCACGCGTAGAAACCGAAGACAGGTCACTGGTCACACATACTGTAGGCCGCCCTTGCGTAGACACCAATACTGTTCTACTGGAGTAGAAAAAAGATACCACGTGATCCACGAGTAGAAAACGTGATCTGCTCCATTGTAGAAACCTCGGGTCGTGACCAGTCAGGGTCAGGTCAAAGGTTAGTGGTGTCCAGTGTGGCGGACGTGCGTGTAGCGAGCGAGACTTGAGGTAGACGAAGATGCGTTTTGACAGCGTCTCGCCCTCCTTTGATGGGCGCCTCCCCCCCTGCAGCCTTCTGAGCTGCGCTCCATAAAGTTGCAGGGAAGTGGTGGACTCCCCTTTCGACTCGACTCGACACGGTACGACCTTCCTGAGGACGGACTCGTCGCTCGGTGTGCAAACATATGCAGCAGGGAGTCCGGTAACACCCATTGAATATATGAATGTAAATATAAACACACACACACACACACACACTGATAGTGGTGCTCGAAAAAACCTTTAAATATTATTAGGTCATTAAATGCAAATGAAATTATGTCGGTTTGGGTCTTGGGGGGGGGGAAAAGAAAGAAAATGTCTTGCATTAGCGCGATGTGCGAGGCGTCTTTGACCTAGGCCGTCAAGAGCGCGGGAGACAAAGAGACAATCTCTCCTCCTCCTCCTCCTCCTCCTCCCAGACCCGCGCCGGGCCACAGCCTTCGTACTCTCGACCTGAAATCGTTGTACGTTGGTGCTCCCAAGTGCACGTTGAATGCGTGTTATTGTAGTCACCATCTTCGGTTGCGCCTGACGAGCGCGATTGTATACGACCCTCGAGGACGAGGTGTGGTGGCCTGGCCTTTGACCTGACCCTAAGGGTCAGGTCAAAGGTTAGGTCATGGGTAATCAAAGGTCGTGGACTGTCTCGCTCGTTCGCGCGTCGTACCGCCGTTGCTCCAGGGGTCGCACTGTCGTGCCCTTTGGCTTCCTAAGACCCGTACAAGGTTGACCTTGACCCCGCCGCCATGAGGCCAGCCAGCAAGTAGTTACGAGTGTGCGTGAGGGGTGATTGGCGATCGGTGGGGGTTGTTATAGCTGGTAATTCGGCGATCGGTGGGGGTTGTTATAGCTGGTAATTCCCTCTGGCAGTTAAGGCTCTGGACTTTCAGCATTGGTTATTATAATTTGGCGACCCATCATGGCAGGGGCAATGGTAACTGTACCGTTTCAGTACCCCACCTGAAACTGGTACGGTCAGAGCTGTACCGTGTGGCCTGACAGGTACAGTGAGAGCTGTACCGTGTGACCCCATGACAGGTACAGTGAGAGCTGTACCGTGTGACCTTCTGACAGGTACAGTGAGAGCTGTACCGTGTGACCTTCTGACAGGTACAGTGAGAGCTGTACCGTGTGACCTTCTGACAGGTACAGTGAGAGCTGTACCGTGTGACCCCCCCGACAGGTACAGTGAGTGCTGTACCGTGTGACCCCCCGACAGGTACAGTGATAGCTGTACCGTGTGATCCCCGACAGGTACAGTGAGAGCTGTACCTTCTGAACCCTGACAGGTACAGTGAGGTATACCCTCTGAACCCTGAGAGGGTGCGGTGAGGTGTACCCTCTGAACCGTTACAGGTACAGTGGCCTGTAACCCACCTCCCCGTGTCAGACACACAATCAAGAATCAGATTGAGGGGGAAGAAATGCCTCGGTAAATATTCATCATAACATTTAATTCTCTTTTATATATATAAAGGATAATGTTAGCCCGAGAGACGACCCCCAGACGTTAACAAGGGGTTGTAAGTAGGTAATTATATATCATAATCGACCCGGCGAAATCCGTCCCCCAAGTTTACGTATAAGACCTTCGTCTCAGAAGGCAAGGAGCTTCTCCAACCTGTTGGTTGCTCCCAGTCAGCCATGGGAGTTAACATTTTCCCGATGATGGGGATAGTAGAGGAAGTTTTTAAGGGGGATAGTAGAGGAAGTTTTTAAGGGGATAGTAGAAGTTTTTAAGGGGGTAGTAGAGGAAGTTTTTAAGGGGATAGTAGAGGAAGTTTTTAAGGGGATAGTAGAAGTTTTTAAGGGGGTAGTAGAGGAAGTTTTTAAGGGGATAGTAGAGGAAGTTTTTAAGGGGATAGTAGAAGTTTTTAAGGGGGTAGTAGATGAAGTTTTTAAGGGGGATAGTAGAGGAAGTTTTTAAGGGGATAGTAGAGAAGTTTTTAAGGGGGTAGTAGAGGAAGTTTTTAAGGGGATAGTAGAGGAAGTTTTTAAGGGGGTAGTAGATGAAGTTTTTAAGGGGATAGTAGATGAAGTTTTAAGGGGATAGTAGATGAAGTTTTGAAGGGGTAGTAGATGAAGTTTTTAAGGGGATAGTAGAGGAAGTTTTTAAGGGGGTAGTAGATGAAGTTTTTAAGGGGGTAGTAGATGAAGTTTTTAAGGGGATAGTAGAGGAAGTTTTTAAGGGGGTAGGAGATGAAGTTTTCAAGGGGATAGTAGATGAAGTTTCAAGGGGGTAGTAGGTGAAGTTTTAAGGGGATAGTAGATGAAGTTTTTAAGGGGGTAGTAGATGAAGTTTTCAAGGGGATAGTAGATGAAGTTTCAAGGGGGTAGTAGGTGAAGTTTTAAGGGGATAGTAGATGAAGTTTTTAAGGGGGTAGTAGATGAAGTTTTTAGGGAGATAGATGAAGTTTTTAAGGGGGTAGTAGAGGAAGTTTTTAAGGGGATAGTAGAGGAAGTTTTTAAGGGGATAGTAGATGAAGTTTTTAAGGGGATAGTAGATGAAGTTTTTAAGGGGGTAGTAGATGAAGTTTTTAAGGGGATAGTAGAGGAAGTTTTTAAGGGGGTAGTAGGTGAAGTTTTAAGGGGATAGTAGATGAAGTTTTTAAGGGGGTAGTAGGTGAAGTTTTTAAGGGGATAGTAGATAAAGTTTTTAAGGGGATAGTAGATGAGGTTTTTAAGGGGTAGTAGATGAAGTTTTTAAGGGGGTAGTAGATGAAGTTTTTAAGTTGATAGTAGATGAAGTTTTTAAGCGGATAGTAGATGAAGTTTCTAAGGGATAGTAGAGGAAGTTTTTAAGGGGGTAGTAGTATAAGTTTCAAGGGGATTCTATAATAAGCTTTAAAGTAGAGAGTAGAAAAAGTTATAAGTGTCATTGGAGTAAGTTTGAAGGGTGTGTTATAAAAGGCTTTAAGGAGATGGTAGATTAAGTTTTAAGGGAATAGTAGAATAAGTTTTAAGGGGATTCTGTAGACTGTATCTTTCGTAGTCACTGAACAAAACGGCAGGAAACTTGGCTGATGCTTTTGCGAAGGTATGAGATGATCCGCTTATGTAGTCAGGTTGGTTAAGTTGCTCCGCTTACGGTTTACTGATTGGTTAAGCTGCTCCGCTTACGGTTTATTGACTAGTTAAGTTGTGCCTCTTCTGGTTTACTGATTGGTTAAGTTGTGCCTCTTCCGGTTTACTGATTGGTTAAGTTGTGCCGCTTCCGGTCTACTGATTGGTTAAGTTGTGCCTCTTCCGGTTTACTGATTGGTTAAGTTGTACCGCCTTTTGTCTACTGATTGGTTAAGTTGTGCCTCTTGTTTACTGATTGGTTAAGTTGTGCCGCTTCCGGCCTACTGATTGGTTGAATTGTCCCGCTTACGGTTTATTGATTGGTTAAGCTCTTCCGCTTACAGTTTACTGATTGCTTATGTTGTTCCGCGTACAGTTTACTGATTGGTTGAGTTGTGCCACGCACGCTTTACTGATTGGTTAAGTTGTGCCGCTTACAGTCTGGTGATTGCTTAAGCTGTACCGCTTACAGCTCGACGATTGGTTAAGTCATACCGCTTAAAGTCCGCTGATTGGTCAATTTGTAACGTTCAGGGTTCACTAGAAATCAACTTGTACTGTTTACCGTGCCTGTGTCTGGCCAGTCTGTAAACGCTCAGGGTTCGATGAATATTCAGGCAGCGCCGCGTGGAATTCAACAATTGGTCAATTTGTAGCGTTTAAGAGCCCCATGAATTCTCAAGTCGGGCCCGCCTAGCGTGTACCCCGAGCCCCTGTTGTCGGCGAGGGGCCCAGACCACCCGGCCAACCAGGAGCGAAAGAAATCCGTGTAGCACAGAGTGTGTGTGTGTGTGGGGTAAGCCATGGTGTGGTGGGCGTCCAGCCTCACCCTCGTGGAGCCCTGTGCCGGGCGGGAACCAAGGCATTGTTTACGTCCGGGCCCGTTCGGATCCTCCCAGCGACCGCGCGCTCTGGTGGGGGGGGTATCTGATGTATGGACGAATGTAGGCCATATTTTAGGTCATTGTTTGTTGATGTCAACGCTAGACAATGCGATAATATATATATATATATATATATATATATATATATATATATATATATATATATATATATATATATATGTATATATATATCGACTCCATCAACATCCTTACTGGCTGTGTATGTACCTGTGATTGCACAGTTGAGGCGCGTGAGTGTGCACACAGACACTGCTCTGGCGGGCAGTTGCCTTACACCCCCCGAGCATGGCGGTGGCCGGGCTCTGAAGTGCTTCGATTAAGTAGTTTCGACACTCAGGGTTGATGACGGCCTCCGTCAGGGTGGGGGAGTAAGAAGCGGTAGAGCCTCGTCGTTGCGGCCGCGTTATCCCAGGCGGGAAGGTTTTGCAGACGACGAATTTCACGTAGTATTTTCTGTCTCTCTTGAGTAATGACGAGAAAGTGGCGGCAGTGGGTGAGGTGCGAATGCTTCTAGACCGCACGCGTCATGCTGTCTTCTTCCTCCTCCTCCTCTTCCTCCTCCTCCTCCTCTTTTTCTTCTTCTTCTTCTTCTTCTTCTTCTGTCTCCTCTCTCTCTTAAATGATAGCTTCACAGGGACATAAACATTGTTCTCAGCTGAGCCACAGGTCGCTTGGAATGAGGGGTTGGGGGATCGTCTTACGATTTTCCTCGTTTGTTTTCCGTGTGTTGTGGGGGATTGAATAGGTGGGTGGGTGGATGGAGGCTCGGATATTACCTTCCGCGGGGCATGATTTATGGAGGTCTTGCCATGTCCTCGTCCCTGTTGTGGAGACCTCAGCATGTCCCACGTCCCTCTTACCCTCGACCTGGCTCCATTACGAGGGTCCTTGGCCGATAATTGCTCAAACGAAGATCTGAAATCTTATGTGGTGGTGAGTTGGACGTCTTTTGAACTCGGGCGTCTATACCGGGTGGCCAGAGCCTCATCTTACAACAGTAGGGGTTTACGGTATACCTCCAAGAAGAAGAGAGGATGATATGGTATACCTTCCAGGACTTATGACCTCATTTCAGGGCGAGAGGTCAGAAAGGCCATACCGCGTAGGGGCAACAACTTGGTCCCAGATTTAGGGACTGTAGAAGGCGCTGTAAGTTCTGCCACGACCCCATACGTTATGGCTTTATGGGTAGGGATGTTTAGTGTTGAAGAGGATGAAACCACACACACACACACACACACACTCACTCTAAGTCGACTATGACTAAGATGTTATGTTTGGGTCGGTTTACGGCCCTTGTTCTTATTACAGGATAGCCAAGAGCAGGAGTGTGTGTGTGTGAGGGTTGGAGCATCCTCATCGTGTGCTTCCTCTTCTGGGCACTGGGGTGACGCCGTTAGACCTGCTATGGCGCGTTCGTTCCCAGAGCGTCTGAAGTAGTGGTGCCTCTAGGGATTTAAAGGCAGTTCACTTCTGGAGGTTGTTGGCTTGCCCCGTGGGGGTCCCCTCTTCTTCCCCGAGCCTGACAGCTTTATGTTAAAAGCGCCAACTTCGGGTGTCAGGCAAATTACGCCGGGAATTTTATTTTCTTGTTTGTTATAGAAACTTATGCCGGATACATCCCTCAGAGCGAGTGATTATATACCTACAAACAGCATATTTATAGCCACAGGTCCTGGACGCTCCGAGCCCTTAAATCTAAGGTTTTCTGGACGTTGTGGAAGACCTTAAATCTAAGATCTTCTGGGCGCTCCGAGCCCTTAAATCTGAGGTTTTCTGGACTGTGTGTAAGACCTTAAATCTCTGCTTCTGGACGCTACAAGCCCTTAAATCTAAGGTTTTCTGGACGTTGTGGAAGCCCTTAAATCTAAGGTCTTCTGGACGCTACGAGCCCTTAGAATCTGAGGTTTTCTGGACGTTGTGGAAGCCCTTAAATCCCTGCTTGTGGACGCCGAGGGCCGCCGCCGCGCCCCCAAACACCTCCCCCCCCCCTTCAAACCTGAAACGTCATGTGTTCTTCATTATTGACTCCGTCCGATGCTTGGCCAAGGCGGTGCGGTGTGGCCAGGGGCCCCTGAGGTTCATAGAAATATGTCCAGTGATTAATCCTGGCCATCCTTGATGATTAAGCTCTCGAGGTGATTGTTCCCCTGGTTATTATCGTCGTGTAGCGGGGATGATGGTGTGTGTGTGTGTGTGTGTGTGTGCTGAAGTCATCAGAGGGGGGACAAGGTGGAGTGGAGGGGGCTTCTTGTGTCCCTCTTGCCTTCCAGGATGTGTGGTCTGTGCTGGTTGGTATCGGCCATCCAGGATGTGTTACTGCCTGCCTTCCAGAATGTTACTGCTTGGCTTCCAGGATGTGGTCTCGTGTTACTAGCCTTCCAGGATGTGTTACTGGCCTTCCAGCGTGTGTTACTGCCTGCCTTCCCGAATGTTATTGCTTGGCTTCCAGGATGTGGTCACGTGTTACAAGCCTTCCAGGATGTGGTCTCGTGTTACTAGCCTTCCAGGATGTGATACTGGCATACCAGGATGTGTTACTGGCCTTCCAGGATGTGGTCTCGTGTTACTAGCCTTCCAGGATGTGATACTGGCATACCAGGATGTGTTACTGGCCTTCCAGGATGTGGTCTCGTGTTACTAGCCTTCCAGGATGTGATACTGGCATACCAGGATGTGTTACTGGCCTTCCAGGATGTGGTCTCGTGTTACTAGCCTTCCAGGATGTGATACTGGCATACCAGGATGTGTTACTGGCCTTCCAGGATGTGGTCTCGTGTTACTAGCCTTCCAGGATGTGGTCTCGTGTTACTAGCCTTCCAGGATGTGGTCTCGTGTTACTAGCCTTCCAGGATGTGGTCTCGTGTTACTAGCCTTCCAGGATGTGTTACTGGCCTTCCAGGATGTGTTATTGCTTGCCTTCCAGGATGTGGTCCTGGTTGTCCAGCCGACTGTGGGTTGTTGAGTGGGTTTTAGTGGGGCGTAGTGGTTTAGGAGGGGACAGGTGGGTGGTTTCGGAAGGTGATTGGCTCATGAAATACTGGAAGTGAGATGGTTGTTAGTGGGTTACAAGGTGGCCTATGGGGGGGGGGGAGATTAGGTGAAGGTTGTTGGGGTGAGGGGAGGGAGGGAGGAGGGATTAGAAGTGGGTGATTGGTGAGTTAAGGGAGGGATTCGAAGGAGGGAGTGGCTTGAGTTGGAGAGATTAGACATGACAAGCGAACGTTGGCTTGGGGAAAGGATCACACACACACACACACACACATACATACATACATACATACATACACACACACACACACACACACACACACACACACACACACACACACACACAACGTCGAAGGTTTGGCCACTACGTCATCGACGACGAAGCATCGCGTCGCGTTGCGTTGCGTTGCGTTGCGTCCCAAAGAAAACGGATGTCGTCCTTCACTCCTCCTGTATTAGAACCTGTGGCGTCCAATGGCAGATCACGCGACGGGACGGGTTCAAAATCGAGCGACACTCTGGCAGCCGTTG
Organism: Panulirus ornatus; assembly: GCF_036320965.1. Classification (NCBI taxonomy): domain Eukaryota; kingdom Metazoa; phylum Arthropoda; class Malacostraca; order Decapoda; family Palinuridae; genus Panulirus; species Panulirus ornatus. The sequence continues at coordinate 34,176,474 of NC_092269.1, forward strand.
TATGGGGAGAACCGACGTTACTGTCACGTGGGTATGGCACTGTATTTACCCCAACCCAACCCACCCACCCACCCCAGAGTGGCGCATGCGCGTTTCCCTACCACAAGCTGACCGGGATGATTTTATATGGCGGGTTGGATTTACGTGCTCGGTGTCGTCACTTCGGCGTCATGCGTCGGCTCGCTGACGTAGTGGCGGCAGCGGCAGCGGCAGTAGCAGTAAGGGCGGCTGCGGGGCGGGGCGGGGCGGGTGTGTGTTAGCAGCAGGAGGAGAGGAGGAGGAGGAGGAGGGAGAAGCTGGCGGCGAGCGGCGGGCAAGTTGGGTTATGAGTCAGGATGTCTGGCGGTCAGGCAGGATCATCTACTACCCCCCCAACCCCCCTACCTCTCCCCCTCCCCCCTCACTACCGCGCCGCAGCCGATGTCGCAGAAGAAAAACCGACCAAATTACCCGCGCGCGTCGGGCGTGTGTGTGTGTGTGTGTGTGTGTGTGTGGGCCTCACTGGGGTGGGGAGGGAGAGAATTTATTTTTTGAACCGGCCGTCTCTCCCTCACCAATTTTACCACTCTCTCTCTCTCTCTCTCTCTCTCTCTCTCTCTCTCTCTCTCTCTCTCTCTCTCTCTCTCTCTCTCTATCTATCTATCTATCTATCTATCTATCTATCTATCTATCTATCTGTCTGTCTGTCTGTCTGTCTGTCTGTCTGTCTATCTATCTGTCTGTCTCTCGTCCTAACATCAATGCGTTGTTATTAGTTGATTACCAGCAGTTCATATACTGTAGATTATATATATATATATATATATATATATATATATATATATATATATATATATATATATATATATATATATATATATGAACGCTCGTTGTACGTTTTGGACAATCAAATGTTTACCAAATGGCGTCCTAGCTTCGTCTCTTCGATGTATATCAACTGACTGATATATTTCTCTCTTGTCTCTCCCCTGATGATGTGATTATTACACGAAAGTGCACTTGGGAACTTTTCGTGTTTCATTTTCCCCGTGGACTCGTATATATTCGTCCCGAGTCGCTTTTGTGAGGGAGTCATAAAAGTCTTTATCATAGTGGAGTCTTTTATTTTCTTATTTAGGTGGGTTAGGGATGTTTACCGCCACCTGTTGACCCCTGGGGAATGAAAGAATGCAAAGGTGGCAACAGGTGGGGCGTCTATCAAAACAAAGCGAAACCCCCTCCTTCCCCCAGCTCAGGGAGAGCCGTTTAAAAAACAAACAAACTTAATTTTGTGTTTAGAGTTAAGACTTCATATCACGTTTTCATTTTGCGTTTAAAATTAAAGACTCTACATCACGTTTTCATTACAGGCGAGAGGGGGGACATCTACAGAGTGTGTATTACAGACTTTTTTTAAGTAAATAGTCGACAGTTCACGAGGACAGCAACGTACATTCACAGGGATCAAGCAATGTACATTCACAGGGATCAAGCAATGTACATTCACAGGGATCAAGCAATGTACATTCACAGGGATCAAGCAACGTACATTCACAGGGATCAAGCAACGTACATTCACAGGGATCAAGCAATGTACATTCACAGGGATCAAGCAACGTACATTCACAGGGATCAAGCAACGTACATTCACAGGGATCAAGTAACGTACATTCACAGGGATCAAGCAACGTACATTCACAGGGATCAAGCAACGTACATTCACAGGGATCAAGCAATGTACATTCACAGGGATCAAGCAACGTACATTCACAGGGATCAAGCAACGTACATTCACAGGGATCAAGCAATGTACATTCACAGGGATCAAGCAACGTACATTCACAGGGATCAAGCAATGTACATTCACAGGGATCAAGCAACGTACATTCACAGGGATCAAGCAACGTACATTCACAGGGATCAAGCAACGTACATTCACAGGGACCAAGTCACTGGGAGATATATTTTGTGTGAAGTTGTGCGTCGTCTTCAGCGAACATATTGTATTTGTCTTCTATCTTCTTCCAGTGTTTGGCCATTTGGTTACTTGCGCTCCAAACTCGAGGCCTCCTGGAAGGTGTGATTGGGAAATGGGTAACTACCGTGTTAACAACCGTTCCCAGGGACTGGCGTTGTATCCTATGTCTGGACCCATGTGAGCAAGCTTTCCCATACCCCCAGGACATCAAGGGGGGGGGGCGCTAAAATGCTTCAGCTTGGTGTGGAACGCCACCAACACATTCATCCACTCCCAGCTGAAGGAGTAGGTGTTCCGGTGTGTGTGTGTGTGTGTGTGTATGCGCGCGCGCGCGTCTCATCATTCCTGGAAGGCGTCCCAGTAGGATGAACAAGGTGTTAGACTCTGTGGGGGCTCGGGGCGGGGCTTGGCGTAGGGGGCTGCTGTGGGAGTAACCATTGTGCCGTCTTCAGTTATCGATCCTTGGCTTGGGTGTGGACGTTGGCAACAACATTCATCCCCCGCGTCCCAGGAAGCGGATCATTACCAGGACGCCAGGGTTCGAACCCTCCCGCTGGCCCTCCTAACCAACCACGGCTGGTTTTGGTCCTCGCATCCTCGTGTTGGTGGCGAGGATCTCGCGGCCCTTCTCTCTCTCTCTCTCTCTCTCTCTCTCTCTCTCTCTCTCTCTCTCTATCTATCTATCTATCTATCTATCTATCTGTCTGTCTACCTGTCTCTCCCCTTTCTTAGGTCCTCTTCAAAGGGGGGGGAGTTTATTCTTGAGGATATTTTCATTTCTCTCGTGATTGGCGAATGCCTACAATGTCTACAAGCCGGGGTAAACGCCAAGTCGTTGTCTACAAGCCAGGGTAAACGCCAAGTCGTTGTCTACAAGCCGGGGTAAACGCCAAGTCCTTATCTACAAGCCGGGGTAAACGCCAAGTCCTTATCTACAAGCCGGGGTAAACGCCAAGTCCTTATCTACAAGCCGGGGTAAACGCCAAGTCGTTATCTACAAGCCGGGGTAAACACGACCCTTTATACTGGCAAGGGGAAGGAGAAGTGTTGTGTCTTTGCATGTACCTAGCCTCCTTGTTTATGTGGGGGAGATCAGCTGATTACGACGAAGGACGAGCGCCCACACGAGGTAGCAGTCAATATTAGTGGGGCGCGTTTCAGGTCCCCAGACGCCACAGGCGTCCGTCTTTTGTTTGTTTACTCTTTGAGGTTTCGCCCTCACGTCGTCGGTCGGGCCTCTCACACTTGGCTGTGGTGATACAGGTGCGATGCCTCTCCTCTCTACCCTTTAGGTGGGGGAGGAGGGTTCGCTCATACCCGTTCGGCGATGTTGTGGGAGTCTCTCTTGCCCCGCAGGAGTTTAGCGGGATATTCAACGGCGTCGCTGAAGGTTATCGTACTCCAGAGGTGGGGTATCGTGCTCCGCGAGCTTCGCTTGTTTGTGGTCATCGTACCTTGGAGGAGGAGTTAGTTAACCGTACTCCATGTTGTCTTGACTTGCATCGTGGAGGTTTGATACCACACTGATCATTAAGCTGTCCTGCTTATGGTTTGAAATTATTTCTCTCCTAATGACTACGCTTGATACAGAACATGAGATGAGGTGGCAAGGGTTAAATTATCCTCAGTTAAGGGGTCAGATCGTGGTACGAGAGGGGGTTCGAACCGTTAAAGTTGGGGTCAGATGGTGGTATGAAAGACGTTCTAGCCATTGCTACTCTGGATCGATTTCCCAGGTGATAGTGGGTGAAGGGGCTGCCCCCGTCTGGAGTATCTTTAATACTACGTTTACCTTTAAGCTGAACCTACAACCTCCCGGCGCAAGCTGTGGATGCGCGTACGGCCTCCGGGCGGAGGATTTGCGCGCCGGTTGAAAGGATGGGACGTATGGCCGGAATGCGACAGACTCATCCACCAGTTCAGTGGTCGACTATGCCACCTCAGGTAGGGAAAGGACTTCCCAACTCACAACTCAGCTCCCTCACGGCTCTATAACCTTGACTGGAAGTATCTTAACTGTATTTGGGGGGACGGTCTTAACACGCGCGCGGTCATTCACGGCGACTTGATAATGGTACCCCAAGACTCCCTCCCCGTGTTGCTTGGTGTGGGGAACGGCAGCCAATATGCGGATAATAATCCTACCCCACACAATAGACCTTAAGAGTCCATTATCTTCAGCGTATCTCGAAGAGTCATGACATCATAAGGAGCTAAAATTTTGAGGTGCCTCTGCTACAGGTGAGGGGTTCCAGTCCTCGAACTAACTGGGGACATCTGTGTAAGACCTGAAAATGCGGGGCTCTGTCTGGTTGATAATGATTGCAAGGCCTTGGCACTTGGCCCCTTCGCTTCGGACTGCCAATTCCCTCACTCTTTCCTCTGGACCGTGAGTGACAGAAGTGATTTTGGCGTCACGTAACGGAAGACCTCATAGGACTCTTCAACAGGGACTATCGAAGCCTCATTTTACTGCTGCTGTAGGAGGAGAAGGAGAGAGGCGCTGGTTGATAGATACACCAACGTTGGCCCAGCGGTTGTCCCCTCACTCCCCTGAACATTGTGAAATCTCAAGGTAAAGAAGGAACTGTTTCCCACGCCCGGGAGTCTGCATAGGTCATGGGTTTTTCGTGTACTTCAAGGACTCGGGCAGTAGAAGTTTGAAAATGGCCTTACCTTTGCAGTTTGAATGTGCTGTGTGGATTTCGACTCTAGGGCTGGAGAACGGGGGATGGGATGGTCTAAGTATATATATATCTTTTTTCGTCAAGTACAACTCGGGTCAGAAAAAAGAATATTCCTCCCCTTGGACTTGAAAATTTAAATAGCGTGTAAGAACACTGGCATCTACTTCGTCCTCCACCTGCCGAACCTCCGCCGGACGAAGGTGTCAAGAGACGAGATGCTCCTCCACCTACAGGTTCAGAATCCACTTCCGGGATCACGGCTGCCCACTTTCCTCCACCCTGGGGGTCGTGAGGAGGCGTCTGGCGTCGCTAGTGTCTCCCAAGGCTTATATTTCCCTCTCGTCCTCCCTCCTTCTTCGACCTCGGCTGGAGATGGGGAAATTAGGACGGTATCAACGGATCGTAAGCCAGCAGGAAAGGGACTATGAAGTGACATGGACCATTTTGTAACACACACACACACACACACACACACACACACACATATATATATATATATATATATATATATATATATATATAATGAGATTCGAAATCCTTGTGACAAAGACTTTGCGATGTCGTAAAGATAGCCTTTACGTCACAGGTCGTAGACACTAGTCGTAAGTTCCAGGTTGACCTGCGACACATGGCAGTTCAGATCCCGAGGACGACCTCACTGGACGACTTAGTGACGTGATATGGTGCTGACGCTTGGCTGGACGACCCCAAGGTATATTACATAATGCCAGCATTTGGCCGGACGACCCCAGGTGCAGTGTATAGTGCCGGGACCTAACAGGTAAGATGAATTTTGACAGCAGACCCGAAGGGACGGAGATAGCGTTCCTGCCTTTGTCTTGAGCACGCCCAGCGTGTCGCATCACTCACACAAGAAGGTAACTTGGTCGACCAGGCTGTGTGTGTGTTGCTCGTCTGCACCACTCGTGTTTTGATCCACCCACTGGTCGACCAGGCTGTGTGTGTGTGTTGCTCGTCTGCACCACTCGTGTTTTGATCCACCCACTGGTCGACCAAGGCAGGCTGGGTGTAAAGACAGCGTTTGCTCTTCAACCAATCGACCAAGCTGTGTGTAAAATAGTTTCGTAACCCCTCCAACACTTAGCGTTGAACCGCCTCTGCCCTGCCCCCTCCACAAAGAACCCATCCAGTCCCTTCTCGACGGGCTGGCTCCCTCACCCTCCCGTTTCAGAAGGATGTTTTGATTGCCAGGATCACACATGGTAGACCTGGGCGGCCGTGTGGAGGAGGGAGTAGGAAGTGCGTACACGATTGTTATCAGATGAGAGAATGTTTATATGACGCATGTCTCCTCCCAGGCTAAAATGAGAAGAAAAATTATGTGTGTATATATATATATATATATATATATATATATATATATATATATATATATATATATATATATATGTGTGTGTGTGTGTATATATATATATATATATATATATATATATATATATATATATATATATATATATATATATATATATATATAAATATATATACACGTAAATTTCAAAGTTACTTTCGTGGATATTCACATGTGTTGGTGTGCCTGTGTTACGGTGTGTGTGTGTGTGTGTAGGCGAAGGTTGTCATTTTTTTGTATGAGGAAACCAAAAAGGCAATGGACCAGCTCTCCAGACCCGAAGGAAAAAAATTCCCCACCTGATGATAACCAGGAAGAGAGAGAGGGAGAAAGTGGAGTGGAGAGGGGTAGGGTCACCCACCTGGTAACACAAGGCAGTTGGCCAATTATCTCCGGGAGGACCAAGCTAACAGCTAGGCCAGCCACAACATGAGTCTATATAAGCCAGTGTCTTGGCCTGGGGGTCATGGAAGCCCTAGCGTTGACTCAGCAGCGAAGGGTCACTTTCCACTCGAGGTTGGGTCTGAGTTCGTCCCTCCGTCAGGTTGGTGATGCTCATTCTTTTCCTGGCGTATGTGTACCTAAGCCTATACATTCCAAAAGTATGTGGACCCGTGCCTGCACATTCATGATGTATGTGCACCCGTGCCTACACATTCGTGGTGTATGTGTACCCGTGCCTACACATTCGTGATGTATGTGGACCCGTGCCTACACATTCATGATGTATGTGGACCCGTGCCTACACATTCGTGATGTATGTGCACCCGTGCCTACACATTCATGATGTATGTGGACCCGTGCCTACACATTCATGATGTATGTGGACCCGTGCCTACACATTCATGATGTATGTGGACCCGTGCCTACACATTCATGATGTATGTGGACCCGTGCCTACACATTCATGATGTATGTGTACCCATGCCTACACATTCGTGATGTATGTGCACCCGTGCCTACACATTCATGATGTATGTGGACCCGTGCCTACACATTCATGATGTATGTGGACCCGTGCCTACACATGATGTATGTGGACCCGTGCCTACACATTCATGATGTATGTGGACCCGTGCCTACACATTCATGATGCATGTGGACCCGTGCCTACACATTCATGATGTATGTGGACCCGTGCCTACACATTCATGATGTATGTGTACCCGTGCCTACACATTCATGATGCATGTGGACCCGTGCCTACACATTCATGATGCATGTGGACCCGTGCCTACACATTCATGATGTATGTGTATCCATGCCTACACATTCATGATGTATGTGTACCCGTGCCTACACATTCATGATGTATGTGTACCCGTGCCTACACATTCATGATGTATGTGCACCCGTGCCTACACATTCATGATGTCTGTGTATCCGTGCCTGTACATTCATGACATGTGTGCCCGTGCCTACACATTCGTGGTGTATGTGTACCCGTGCCTACACATTCATGATGTATGTGCACCCGTTCCTACACATTCATGATGTATGTGCACCCGTTCCTACACATTCATGATGTATGTGCACCCGTTCCTACACATTCATGATGTATGTGCACCCGTGCCTACACATTCCTGAGGTGCACCTGTTTAAGATCAGGTTATTCGAGTCCAGAGCTGACTGTGGCGTGGCGTCAAACCCAACATTTGGGCTGACGGTCCTAATTACCGATGTTTGGAGATTACCCTTGTGTCTCGTCTTCTGTTGAGATCACCCATTTCCCCATTACCTGTTGCCCCTTACCTGGTGCGAGAGACGTGTGCCTGATCTGGGTGAGGGCGGGCGGCCCGGCGGCAATCGCTCCCTCAGCGTCAAATTCCTCGAATAGAAGACGCCACAGGCGAAGGCCAGAGCCGCGTCGGTGTCTTACGGCCGATGATCACACCTGACCGACCCAGGATCATGGCCCTTAAAGGCACCGATAGGACCACCAGTCTTCGCTCAGGCTCTTCTAAATTCGGCTAATTATGATGCATTTGTGTAATTCGAGGTTGTGTGTTGTGTGTGTGTGTGTGCGTGTGGAGGATTGTAAGTAATTAACTTAGGCTGTGAGAGGGATGGTGTGGGAGGGCCGAGAGTGGGGAGGGGGGCCATTAAAGACGCCCTGCAGTCATTAAGGCGTAGACGACCTAAGGAGGCCTTCCTCACGACGCGGCGCGCACACCGAGAGTTCACACGGGAGAGAAGCCTTATGAATGCCATTCAGTGTTGCGCGTAACTTCTGCACACGGGAGAGAAGCCATGTGGATGTCATTCAGTATTGCATGCGGCTTCTACACACTGGAGAGAAGCCATATTGATGTCACATAGTGTTAGTTTGACTTCTACACACCGGAGAGAAGCCATATTGATGTCACATAGTGTTAGTTTGACTTCTACACACCAAAGAGAAGCCATATTGATATATAGTGTTAGTTTGACTTCTACGCACCGGAGAGAAGCCATATTGATATCATTTAGTGTTAGTTGGCTTCTACACACCGGAGAGAAGCCATATTGATGTCATACAGTATTGCATGCGACTTCTACACACCGGAGAAAAGCCATATTGATGTCATTCATTGTTACGTGTGTCTACTGCACACCGGAGAGAAGCGGTATGAATGTTATTGTTACATATAACTACTACATATGAGAGAAGCCACATGGATGCCATGTACTGATGTAGCCATAAATGTATTGTACAGTGTTATACATGACCACACACAGGTGAGAAGCCATGTGAATGCCATAGCCATATGAATGTCATTTAGTGTTGTACACAACGTCTACACACAGGAGAGAAACCATATGGATGTGGTTAGCGTTACATGCAGTGGGAAAAAGGGGGCAAATATGACCTCAGATTGCCAGAAGACAGCGTGCAAGAGAGTATGATTAAGGGACACGTACATGATATACACCAGCTCGGGTTGTTACCCTCGCACAACTCAATTCGGAAGTCAAAAACTAGTCCTTGCTACAAGGCGAGGCCGGGCTAGCTTGAGTGTAGGTGCCGGCCCTCACCAGGGCAGCTTCTGGTGTTGACTGACCACTGAGATGACTTAAGGGTCAGGACAAGATGATGAGGGTATCAGGGGAGGTCCCTAAGATGTCTTGAGGATCAGGGGATAATGATGAGGGTATTAGGAAAGTCCCTGAGATGTCTTGAGGATCAGGGGATAATGATGAGGGTATTAGGGAAGTCCCTGAGATGTCTTGAGGATCAGGGGATGATGATGAAGATGTCAGGGAATCCCTAACACACAAATCAGGAGGTAGACAATAAGGGATGGTTTAGGCCCCCCCATCCTACTTGCCAGTGGAGGCCCAGCCCAACTCTTGTGTTGCCCCCGTTCGCTAATCCCTCTGCTCTTTACCTCGCTGTGTTTGACCTCTCTCTCTCTCTCTCTCTCTCTCTCTCTCTCTCTCTCTCTCTCTCTCTCTCTCTCTCTCTCTCTCTCTCTCTCTCTCGTCGGCGAGTTATTTCCACACACACACACACGCGTCCTCCTCCTCCGTTCACCTATCATGTAGCCATAATAAAGTAGAAGGATGTAGCCATGATACAGTAGATGTAACCACGATACAGTAGTCATGTAGCCATGATAAAGTAGAAGCATGTAGCTATGATACAGTAGATGTAGCCATGATACAGCAGAGTCGTGTAGCCATGATACAGTAGATGTAGCCATGATACAGTAGATGTAGCCATGATACAGCAGAGTCGTCTAGCCATGATACAGTAGATGTAGCCATGATACAGCAGAGTCGTCTAGCCATGATACAGTAGATGTAGCCATGATACAGCAGAGTCGTCTAGCCATGATACAGTAGATGCAGCCATGATACAGCAGAGTCGTCTAGCCATGATACAGTAGATGTAGCCATGATACAGTAGATGTAGCCATGAAGATATGAGTGCGTATCATTAACATTAACGAAGTTCCTGATTATCCTTGGTTAATGAGGTTAACCCACCCACCCACACCCACACACAGGGCGGGTGAGGAGGCGATTTACATAGAACAGGTTTCGGGTGGTAGTTTAGTCATTTATTTATCGCGCACGAGAGACTCGATCAGTCAACGTCTGGTGCGCAGTATAACCAAGAGCATACTTTAGTTACACACACACACACACACACACACACACACACCGCCGTGTATCATCAATCAGTGTGTGCGCGCTAGATCGCCCTTCCGACGAGGTCCAGAAATCTGAAAATTTCCCAGCCTTTAAGGACATATTTCTCTCTCTCTCTCTCTCTCTCTCTCTCTCTCTCTCTCTCTCTCTCTCTCTCTCTCTCTCTCTCCCTTCCTCGGGAGAACCACGCCTGCGGACGGGTCATTTAACGAGCAGTTGAAAGTAATTTTGGAGAGAGAGAGACCCCCGCGCCTTTGTGTGTGGTTTCATCAGGTGAAAATCTGGCGCGGCGCGGCGATTGCCTCGTTCGGGGATCCCGTGTTTTGAGTGGTCATTTTGAGAGGAGGGAGGGTCATTATCCCGGATCATCAGGGCTAGTTTTCAGGACCCCACCCGGGTAATTACAGGGGGAAGGCCATTATGTTGTTAGAGAATATGAGCTTTGTATTTCACGGGTGTATTACATATATATATATATATATATATATATATATATATATATATATATATATATATATATATATATATATATATATATGAGTCAACGGAGAATGGAACACAAAAAGTTGCCAAGTGCACTTTCGTGTAGTAATCACATCATACAGTACCTACCTTAACTGCCCTGCCATGTTATAGTGGATAACTCAATGTAATGTGTTATAGTGGACCAGCTGTACATCCCTGTGATATGCTGTGTTAAGAGTGGTCACCTGACCTTTGTGCTGTGTTGTGGTAGACCAGCTGTGTTACAGTGGCCTAGGATTAGGGCTTGGGGGGAGGGATTTCCCCTCACCCACCCCTGCACTATAGTTGACACAAACGTAGGCATCTCTTCCTTCGCAATTCCTTATTTCCTTCCTGATTTTTCCCTGATTTTCTAACCTTCCTCTTTTGTTATCAGTGTCCCCGAGTCTCCGTTGGCGCTTGAGAAATCACCCCGCCCCCCTTCTCCTCCTCTCCTCTCCTCCCACCTCATCTTTCCTCCTGTTCATTGCCACGACGTCCTGTCTTTACCCTCATCTTTATCCTCATATGACTCTCTTCCTCATTGTTATCATCTCCTCATACTCTTCCTGGTATACTTACTGTGGTATACTCTGGTATACTCCTTGATGTGGTATTTACTCTTCCTGCTAGTTATACCATGGTATACACCGGTGATATATATATATATATATATATATATATATATATATATATATATATATATATATATATATATATATATATATTAGTCCACGGGGAAAATGAAACACGAAAAGTTCCCAAGTGCACTTTCGTGTAATAATCATAGGAATATCTTGATCACGCGCAAAATTGTGATCCTTTCCAACATATATATATATATATATATATATATATATATATATATATATATATATATATATATATATATATATATATTCTCCCCGTGGTGTTATATTTCGAGGCATTATTCTCTCACTCCCCAAGTTACATATCTCCTCCCCACAGACTCTCCGTCCCACCCCAGCCCTTCCCTCTCTCACCCGCAGGCCTCCCCATCTCGTCATAAGCTCCCCGTCCCACTCTTTCAAGTTGGCCCATCCTGCCCCCAAAGCTCCGCATCCCGCCTAAGCTCCCCATCTCACGCTAAGCTCCCCATGTTGTAAACTCCCAACTCGGTGTAGGCTCCTCCTGCCTTATCCAAGCCCTAACTCCCATCCCTCCATACTCCATCATTCTGCCCTTTATGTCCTGATGTCTCCCGTGGGCTAATTCTCTCTCTCTCTCTCTCTCTCTCTCTCTCTCTCTCTCTCTCTCTCTCTCTCTCTCTCTCTCTCTCTCTCTCTCTCTCTCTCTCTCTCTCTCTCTCTCTCTCAGTCGGCTATCCACCCCGACTCTCCAGGCTGGGGGTAATGGCGAGATTGCCCTCTAGATTAGCCAAGTTCCTGACAGATGGCGCGTTATTGTAGCCATTCCTGCAAATGGCTACATGTTGCTGGCGCGTTTTGAGCCATCGACTTGGCGCTGGTGTCTTCAATTCAGACTTTGTTCTCGGGGCAAATTTAGGTACAGTTAGTGTATATGTCATTACTGAACACAGTACGAAACAGTGGGACTAAGCAGTTAGCGTTTTTATGGGTTGTAAAAGACTTTAAACCAAGCAGTGAATATTGTTGGAACATCTCCCTTCACACCAGCTGTAATATATGATTGACGAACAACACATGAGTGGCAGTTTGTATTGTTCAATCATATTTTGATGTAAATTCATATGTCAGTTATTTGATAATTACTAAACTCTATTAAAGAATACGATAAATAATCGTGAATAATTAAAGAAACCTCTACTTAAAATACTATCAAAATACTATCATAAATGTATTATTAAGTGATTGTGCTGTTTACGTGAGCGTATGTAAACTATGAATGTTTCTCACAAGCCAACAAACGTAAGGGAAATATATTCTTTTCGAGTCAAAAAGTAACAAAGTTTACGCCGTGTAGTTGTCAGCGTCACGCATGCGCGCCTTCCGTTCGTCGTGGATGGATAAGATTTGCTGATGACGTTACGCGTCGCGTTTTATGTAAGGAGCGTTACGATAGATCGGGTGAGGGAACGTACTGGTGTATATCATTGCGACGAAACCCCCGCCCCATTGAGTAGACGCGTACGATACTATAGTCCAGTTGCGCATATTTACTTCAGTGAGAGAGGATGTACGATAATTCAGTCCTGTAACGCGTATCTGTTTTGGTCATTGGACGTACGATACTTCAATCCAGTAGCGCATAGTAGTAAACTTTAGTGCTATGGCGTACGATACTTTTGCCTAGGGTCTTCTCGTTTTCTACTGAAGGGTAATGGTCTTTGCTCCCGGAAGGTATGAAGGTAATGGGGTAATATCGAGGTATGGGGGAGAGAAATGGCGCTATTTCAACTCTTCCGTCCCTAATCTTTACCTGGGAAAATAACACGGAAGGAAATAAATGAGGTGCAGACATCTATTGCTAAATGATATTCCAGATGAGTAGATCTTAGTTAGATGAACAGCATCTTTCAAATAATGGCATAAAGAAAAAAAAAAAGGCTTACATACACGTAGCTAACTAGCCATTTTTTTCCTCGATGAAACGTCGAATTCACTTCGTATGGAATCTCCCCTGAGATCAGGATGTGCCAGATTATGTAAAGTGAATATAATCATGTAGACAACCCTAAGCTAATTAGGAGACTTCCTGCCTGGCGGCATGAGGAGTAACCACGTGACCTTTGACGTCATGATAACCCCCCTCCACCCCCACACACCCCAACCCCCCTGAAGGCTTCCTCAGCCCGCGGGCATATAAATTACCACAGACGAGTCTCACTTTCTTTCGACTTATTTTCCTCGAAGACCATTTACTAAAATGAGACTATTCAACGTAACTCATTTTTACATCGTAATAATGTTTGCTTTTGGGAGAACGGAACGTAAAACGGGTCATCCTGCAATTAAGTAAAATATGTACAGATACATGGCAATGGAGGGGGCCATTACATAAGCCTTATGAACCGCAAGAAAATTCTCCTCGTTTTCCTTTCAATTCTCTAAATATCATGGTGATGTGAATGTAAATGTTGCTCTTTCAGTCTGGTTATAAGACAAGAAAGTGAAAGGTGTCCGTAATTTATAGTTGATTATATATATGTATATGTTTACCAAATGGCGTCCTAGCTTCGTCTCTTCGATGTATATCAACTGACTGTTATGTTTGTCTCTTGTGTCTCCCCTGATGATGTGATTATTACACGAAAGTGCACTTGGGAACTTTTCGTGTTTCATTTTCCCCGTGGACTCATAGGAATATATATATATATATATATATATATATATATATATATATATATATATATATATATATATATATATATATATATATATAATGTTCGTTGTGATTGCCTCATTGCAGGTGCATGTTTGACATACTCTTGATATATTTATCATTAATTTACCTTGTAGATGTAAGCTGAGGAACTTATAAATCAATTGCTAAATAGAGATTGCTGTGAATACTGTTGTAAAGACGTTGATTTACATAAGCAGTAAGTGTTTACTTATTGGGAATACGTCAGATGAAACTCTTTTGGATTGTCCATGTTACTGCTTGATTAAGAGGCAGTGGTGAATTAATTGCGCCCCCCCCCCCTTCACATAAGTGCTTGGGGGGGCTGGTAAAACTGTGGTGTCCTCTCTCTCTCTCTCTCTCTCTCTCTCTCTCTCTCTCTCTCTCTCTCTCTCTCTCTCTCTCTCTCTCTCTCTCTCTCTCTCCCGCCGTTAATTTCAGACCAAACCAAGAGAGAGATTACGTAACCGGGTGGTTCAGGGAGAGTAGTTTATCCTACAGCAAGTCTAACCAGGGCAAGGAACGGCAAATTACATGAATGTATATAGACAGTAATTTTTATTTTCGTTTCTTTTTCCCCTGCGCTCGCGTCCGTTGGCGTAAATTGGGGAGGGGTGTTTGGCAGCAGTGTGGACGTGCGTAAATGTAGTAGGAGTTTATCCAAGATGATTAGTCTCGCTTTCCGACTTTCTAGTTAACTCAGATGTGATTTCTTGCTCTGAGGGAGTTGGATCTGTTTCAAAGTTAACACTTAAACGTTAAAGTTAACACTACGTTCGAGCGAGTGTTGGCATTACTATCTGCCGGTACTTCAATTATCTTCCGTAAGCTTATAAGAGCATTGTTTTGGGTATTCAAATGTCCTCTCAGGTGGAGACTAATTAACCCGGATTGTCTTCTTCCCACAGGATGTCTTTGTTAAGGTAACCTCTCTTGTCTTCCCACAGGATGTCTTTGTTAAGGTAACCTCTCTTGTCTTCCCACAGGATGTCTTTGTTAAGGTAACCTCTCTCTCTTGTCTTCCCACAGGATGTCTTTGTTAAGGTAACCTCTCTCTCTTGTCTTCCCACAGGATGCCTTTAAGGTAACCTCTCTTGTCTTCCCACAGGATGTCTTTGTTAAGGTAACCTCTCTTGTCTTCCCACAGGATGTCTTTGTTAAGGTAACCTCTCTCTCTTGTCTTCCCACAGGATGTCTTTGTTAAGGTAACCTCTCTCTCTTGTCTTCCCACAGGATGTCTTTGTTAAGGTAACCTCTCTTGTCTTCCCACAGGATGTCTTTGTTAAGGTAACCTCTCTCTCTTGTCTTCCCACAGGATGTCTTTGTTAAGGTAACCTCTCTTGTCTTCCCACAGGATGTCTTTGTTAAGGTAACCTCTCTTGTCTTCCCACAGGATGTCTTTGTTAAGGTAACCTCTCTCTCTTGTCTTCCCACAGGATGTCTTTGTTAAGGTAACCTCTCTCTCTTGTCTTCCCACAGGATGTCTTTGTTAAGGTAACCTCTCTTGTCTTCCCACAGGATGTCTTTGTTAAGGTAACCTCTCTTGTCTTCCCACAGGATGTCTTTGTTAAGGTAACCTCTCTTGTCTTCCCACAGGGTGAAGACAACATTGAGTACTTCCTTGGCCTCACGCCCTCTGGAGTGATCGTCCTCAGAAATAAAGCTAAAGTTGGTAATTATTACTGGTAAGTCCTTCAACCGCTCGACTGTTGGCAACTGTTAGTCTAGCGAGTACATGGTATTCAAAGTTGCATTATGTTATTCACTGTATTATTCACTAATTATTCATTATTCACCATAAGACAGATAACTCAGAGGAAGATTTTATACTCTTAATAGATTATAAGAGAGTTCTATGTCGAATTTCTCATGAAAGTGCGTGATTTTGTGTGTGGCGCATGCGCGACATTTTTATCATCAAATTTCGTTTTCTGAAATGATCCTTTTGGAAATTACTTTGGGTTGCATCTTATCAAACACCATATTACAGATTATGATGCCAGTTTGGGAAAGCGAATTTCGAGTTTGGTACCCACAGAGATAAGATATATTAGATTTTTTTACCACTGGTCCTGCATTATCTGAAAGTGGTAGAAATATGTCAATAGATGGATTTACATCCAAATTCATTCGTGATTTTTAAAGATTAAACTGTTTTATTGCACTTTTGGTGAGTTCGAATCGCCGGTAGTATTTTACAGTTCAGTAGAATTCAATTCAGCCCTAAATGTACCAAAGTGGAGTATATATATATATATATATATATATATATATATATATATATATATATATATATATATATATATATATGCGCCTTTTTCTTTGGCCGTCAACGGCAGCACAATCATTGAACCATTTATGATCTATATAAGCCATAATACGCACGCTAACGCGGAAAGTTGCGGGGGAAAGAACAAGGGAAGCACATTTAACCCTCCTGCAAACCCAGCTAATGTGCCCCTGTTACAGAGAGAGAGAGAGAGAGAGCAAAAAATACGAAGGGATGATTCGGTTACTGCCATATATATATATATATATATATATATATATATATATATATATATATATATATATATATATACTTTTGTGGGCTTCATCTCGGCTATAGACTCTTCTCGCTCCTCGCCTGCTGTGTCCATGAGGGCTACAGATACCATAGCCCGGGCAATAATAGGCAATATACAACGTAGGCGGAAGAGTCCATATAACAAACAATTCTGTCAATATGGAGGCATTATTACCTCATCCTATCGCCATCTCTTTGGTCTCTTACTCCCTGAACTCTTTTGCTTTTACCCTTGTTGCACCCTTATTCTTTCTCTCGGACTTCTTTTCCTGTTTTATTCTTGTGTTCTTACCACTTTGCTTTTCTACCTATCTTGTATTTATTGACCAAGTTTCTGGTCTTTTAATGGTTGGCTCCATGGTAATCGCTTCTTGCTTTTGTGTTGTGGACGAGGCAACAAAAGACGTATGTGTTTTTTGTAATTTCTGTCAAAAAATGATAAGGAAGACATTATTATCAACTCCTGATATGTGTTGGTATTTGTTTGGTAATTCATAATCGCTTGGAAATCTGTTAATGACAGTATGGTACGAGTCTCTTAATAACAAATATTGTGATAAGGTAGAAAATCTATTAATCACAAATATTGTGATATGGTAAGAATCTATTAATCACAAATATTGTGATATGGTAAGAATCTATTAATCACAAATATTGTGATATGGTAAAAATCTATTAACCACAAATATTGTGATATGGTAAAAATCTATTAACCATAAATACTGTGATATGGTAAAAGTCAATTAATCGCACTTATTGTGATATAGTAAAAATCTGTTATCACAAATATTGTGATATGGTAAAAATCTATTAACCACAAATATTGTGATATGGTAGAAATCTATTCATCTCAGATATTTCGAAAGTGGTCAAGCCTCATGTATATGGGTTACCTAATAGAGTCAGGACGACCTAATCTGTATTTCTGTCTTCCAGGCCTAGGATATCCAAGGTGTACTTTCGTGGTCGGTTCTTCATGCTACGTGTGCGTGACAAGAACGTGAGTATTGGCATGCTTTTCCATGCTAACAGTCACCAGGTAGATGGTTCACTTGATGTAAGCGATTCAACTTAGAAATTATCATAGATCTTGAAGATTTGTGTGTGTGTGTGTGTGTGTGTTTTCGCCATTTCTCTAGTAAGTAAGGTAGTGTGTTAGGAGTAGACGAGGAATTGCCTCATTCTCTCACCTCTACATTCTAGCTATCATGTGTAGTGCACAGAAACCATAACCCCCCCTGTCCACGGCTAGGCCTCACTTGATCGCCGTTTCCCGCGTGAGCGAGGTAGCACCAGGAAGCACATGAAGAATGGCCTGTCCACTTACACACACTCACACACACACACACATACATTCATACATACATACATACATTCATACATGCACATATACATATCAACATATGAATATACACATGCACAGATATACACATATATATACACATGTACATATTCATACTTGCTTGCCTTCATCCATTCCTAGCGCTACCGTGCTCCACAGGAAACAGCATCGCAACACCCTGCTTCAGCGAAGAAGTGCCAGGAAAACCAACAAAAAAGGCCACATTCGTTCACACTCAGTCTCGAGCTGTCATGTGTAATGCACCGAAACCACAGCTCCCTATCCACATCCAGACCCCACAGGCCTTTCCATGGTTTACCCCAAACGTTTCACATGCCCTGCTTCAGTCCATTGACAGCACCTCGACCCTGGTATATCACATCGTTCCAATTCACTTTATTCCTTGCACACTTCTGATCGTCTTGTATGTATGTATACTTACGATCAATGTGACTTACAACCATCCTTACATACAACTGGAAAAAATAGAAATATGAAGTAGAAATGATAAAACATGAAGTAAAGAAACTTAAGTGAATAAAGAAACTACTGAATTGTATGATGAAGCTGGTTAATAGAAAACGAGATAATCATGATAGAAATTGAGTAGGATAAAAGAATGCTGCACAGGTCTATGAATTCTACATGCCTTGCTGACATACGTCTCACTTATGTCCATTTTGAGATCCGACTGGTCAGTTATAATGTAACTCAAACGTATGTCAACCATACAACATTGTTGGAACCACTATTCCTTCAAACATACCCATTTTTGCTTTCCGAGATAATGTTCTCGACTTCCACACATTCTTCAAGGCTCCCAGGATTTTCGCCCCCTCCCCCACCCTATGATCCACTTCCACTTCCATGGTTCCATCCGCTGCCAGATCCACTCCCAGATATCTAAAACACTTTACTTCCTCCAGTTTTTCTCCATTCAAACTTACCTTACATATTCGCCATTTCCCATGTTAGCGAGGTAGCATTAAGAACAGAAGACTGAGCCATAGAGGAAATATCCTCACTTGGCCCCCTTCTCTGATCCTTCTTTTGGAAAGTTATATATACATATGTGATATAAGTGTCAGCTATTCTTAGCTTAAATGTGTAATCCTTATAAACCTACTTATATCCTTTGCCAGAGCCACATCTCTTTTGCAACACATCCCAGCCTTCTGCCTTCTTCATCATTTACAGTATAAGCTTTAACCTCCTGACCCCCATTCTTGTTTGTGTTCTTCCACCTTTCTTCTGCCATTTACCTTCCTCTCCTCCCATGTTCCCTCACTTAGTCATGCCTTCCTATCTTTCCAGTTCCTCCTCCTCATCCTTTTTTTTCCCATCACTGTGATTACTATTTCATCTGTCCTCCCACAGAATTCTGAGAACACTTACGGCTTTGAGACCCCTAGTAAAGCAGCTTGCAAGCACCTTTGGCAATGCTGTGTCGAACATCATGCATTCTTCAGACTGACACAGGCCTCAGGCAACTCCCCAGCTGCTATCTTCTCCCTAGGATCCAAGTTCAGGTACAGGTATGATCCATTAGTTGACAAAGAGGCCCAAACGTGTTATATAGAGTTAGAGCCAAGAAGAAGCTAGAGTTATAAAGTTTCTGGGATTGGTTATTGAGTATGAAGCAAAATTGTGAGTACAGTACTTGGCTAATCTGACAGGGAAAATCTAAAGGAAATTTGTGCATGAATAGTTGAACACCTTCTTTTTATTTGGGTTGTTAGCACTATGATGTAAATTTTTTATTAAGAAAAATATTGTTATTTTGGTGCATTATGAATGATCATATATTTTTGCATAGGTAGTTTGGTACCAGATGGCCTATTTATTTTTGTCTTTCATAACCACATTTTCATATGACTTATACAGTGTCTGTCATATATGTCATACAATTATTGTAGAGCATGTCATCCTTTGAGTAGATTTTTACATTGTATGCGGTAGTTACAGTTCATTAAACTACTTCAGTTTATGGAGCTTAGAAGTTGTTAAGTTACATTTCTTTTATATACTCTTATGCATGCTAGCCTTTAAATCATATAGATGCACGTTGTATAGAAGCCTTTTATGTCCTGCCTGTAACTATGTAGCATAGTTATATTCTGTATAGATAATCATGTGGAGCCTTTTTTTTTTTTTTCATTTACCCACTTCTTGTATTTTGGCTTCAGTATTGTAATTTTTTTTTTTTTTATTTTTTTTTTTAAATAATGCTTACATTATTATGCTTTGATCCTTCACTGAGTATCTTCTCTGGACTTGCTCACCACAGAAAATAGCATTCATGGTTAAACTCCCACTTTGCATAAGTAAATGTTTATCATAATGGATCATTTTCATGCTGCACACATATTATTATTATTAATGATTATTATTATTATTATTGTTATTATTACCATTATTATTATTATTATTATTATTATTATTATTATTATTATTATTATTATTATTATTATCACTATTATTTAGCCCTAGGACCCATTTATGGAGTTCCTTTAGCTTCAAGGCTACACTTCACTTAGGAGTAGGGTAAAGTGGGTTCCTTTGAGGCAAGAAGTTCTTTGACAACACTGTACTCTTTTCCGTATGCTGACCATGATACAACCTTATGAAAGGTGGCTTGCAGATTCTGTTAACACCTGCATCTTACATATATAAACAGTAGTCACTATCCAGTGTGATTTTAATAACAGTGAACATGAATTAGACATTTGAAATAAACATGTTAAATGATATCTCTTAGTAGAGTAACAATGAAATAGTTTGTTATGCAACAGAATAGATTCAGTTTCTTATAATGCATGCCTCACTTGACCTTCAATATTGTTCAGCTCAAGTTTATTTTGCAGTGGGAGGACAGAGAAAGAAGCAGTTCAGGATGCTAAGATAGGGTCACGAACACAACCCGAGTTTACCAGGATGCCCAGTAGGAGGTACCAACGGCGTATTGTAGAAGGTGCACAAGATAGTAAGTTTACTCAATTCTGTGATAGTCTACTTGTAAGAATTTTTGTATTATCAGACTTAGTTGCAGTACAGTACATACTGAAACTTGTTTGAAGTACAACATATCGTTTTGTTAATCTTATTCTACAAGTTTGTTGTTTTTAACGTTATTTTATATGTAGTAAGTCTTCTTGCATTGTTAGATGCATTAGTTTTGATCAAGATCCCAGATGTCATTTTCTGGACTGAGAGCAAGATGGCATATGTTCTAGTATTTCCTGAAGGTCTTTAGTTACTAAACTCCATGCTTTGTAAGTACTAAACACTAAACAGTAAATTCAGAGGAGCTTCAGGTTTTCACCTAAGCAAAACAGACCACCTCGTTGAAGTAAAGAAAGTGAAAATATTTTGGAAAGATATGAAAGATAACCCAGTGAATGTACACAAGGGGGAAAGTTGTGTAAAGTAGTTTAAAGTAGAAAAAAAAAATGAATGGAAAGGGGATTGAATAACAGATTATAAAATTTAGTTTTAGCAGTCTGTAAAGGATAGTATCAATAGTGAGCTGGAGAATAATAATCTTTAAAGGATAGTGTGAATTTTTGAAATGTAATGTAGTCTAGATACTGGGACGACAGCATAGAAGTATTGAAAACAGAGAGGTAAGAAACAAACCTCACTGCTTCTTGAACATCTTGGACCACTCTGATGCCGTGTTGTAACTGTTCTGAAGTACATTAAGTGGCCCAATCTGTTGTCAGAGTTTGAAAGTTATGGAAACTCTCCACACTCTATGAATTTTAGAAATTTTAACTGATTACTGTAGTATCTGACGATTATAATGAAATATCCTGGTCTTCATAAATTCATTTTAGTGGGTGAAGGGTTCATTTATGTTTGTAGGGCCACAAGAGGTTGAGTGATAATATCAAGATTCATTCACACATTTAAACCCCATGGGCCAGAAATGCTGCAGTGAAGCCCTTGCTTAAAGCAGAATGTTATTGCTTTTTGGGATGTAGTAGCATTATTGTAGGGTATCAAAATTCTTTTTGTCCACTACTTTCACCATACTTACAGATATCTTACTGAGAATAAACAGCCTTTTTGGAGAAGTATAATATCTACTGTTTTACCAACTCTGTTCATATTAGTAAGTTACATGGTATGATTTACCAGTCTGATAATTGTTTTTGCATAAGCAGTAACCTCATTTTTGTTCCACAAAGCTATCTGTACCAGTATCAAGTTTTACTCGCCATATTCAAAGAAATCTTCCACAATATTTGCCAGTGCTTAATAAAATTTCTGTTACCCATGCATACACATAGAGGCTTTTCGCTGTTGGATTATAACTAAAGGCAAGTGTTTGCAGATTCAGTATATAAACATTCATTGTGTAATACATAACAAGATGTTGATAAATCTCCCATGCTGTCATAGTCTATCTATCTATAATACTTACTAAGATATAATTCCATAAAAAGATAACTCTCACTATATTATTAATGTATCAACAGATCCTCCTGTATGAAGTTGCAGTATTTCCATGATCACTTAAGACACTCTCCAAATCAAATATCAGATTGCAGCTTACAATTTGATGGCCTAATTTAAGAGATATGTTCAGGCCATTATATCCTTAATCTGATAAGAATTTGTTTTAATATAAGTAATTTATTTTTTATAATTGTTTATGTTATTTAATATTGAAAGAGTATTGTAATGTTTCTGATACATAGATTATGAAAGATATTAACAAGTACCTTTGAATGTATTCACAGCCCCACGTGTAGAGGATGTAGAAGTTAAACCAGAGACACGCAACACTGTGCAACTACCCACACCTGTCTCAACGTGAGTTTTCTGTTAATATAGCCTATGTGAACTTGCAACACTGTGCAACTACCCGCACCCATCTCAACATTAGTTTACTGTTAATATAGCCTGTGAACCTAAATGCAAAGTTATGAGAATGTGGAATTGGAGTAAGAGGTAGTTATTTTGATGATGCTCTCAAATTGGAAAATTTCATTAAGATGTGTAACTCGTTTCTTGTCATCAGAGTCTCGCACATGTATCGCAGTACCTCTATGACTCTAGCTCCTCGTAGTGACTCACCTCGCAGCACTCGTTCTGCACCCTACCCGGCTAGTGTAGCGACTTCTGGGGGTACAGCTACGCTTTTGGGAGGTAGGAGTGGAGAACACAGACCAAGAGGGGAATCTCCTAGATCAGTTCACTCTGCGGTGTCTGCCCCACAGAACTGTGTAGTATCACGACGAACTTCGAGTGTGGACAGCCAGTCTTCTGTTGATTCCCGAGGACACCGCAGGTTTGTTTTTGATTATGCTCACATTCGATATCTCAGTGCAATGATTCAGCCTTAGAAACATTTTTCAAGCATCAGGGTCAATTCATTTATGTTGCAGTATGTTACTTGTTATGGTACATTTGGGGTTGTCACCTACATCTTGGCCTCAAATTTATTCTCATCTTCTGTGTTGAAGGTGGAGAGGATAGGAATGATGGATGTTTGATATATTTGTTTTGTTACTTAGTTTAAAAGAGATTATATTGTACAGTATAAACTTTATTAAATGACATGATTTGTTCTTACATCCATAAGAGCTGTAAGTCTTGTCTTCCCCTAAGGACTTTATTCCATAAGAAAGCTGATGCTGAGAAAAGATGAAGGTGAGGGATTATTAGTGTCACTGACAGAAGAATGAGAAATGGAAAGGGGTTCAGTTCAGCATCTTCATGATGCGGAATGTTCATGCTGCATTCACATGGAAGGGATTCCAGTGTAGCATCTTGATGCTCCTGAATGTTCATATCATTATTGTGCCAAAGACTGAGGACTAGAAGGAGGATCTAGTACAGCACACTATTTTTCTGGAATATTCATGTCATTATGTTCATGTTCATTTGTGGTGAAGTAACACATGTATGCCTGTACTGTTATAGTATATATATCAGGTATAGTAATGGATTATGTAATGCATGAGAAAATGCATTCTTGATTCATATTGTACTCTGTGCAGAACTTTTGTGGTATCTTTGTTACCTTTATTTCCACTGATATTCAAAACTCTTACAACTGTTTTTAGCATTATTCATTCCAGTCTTCAGTTGTCACCTAGTGCAAATTTATGTCCTCCCTCACTTAGTTGTACAAATGCTTAACCATTTTAATACTCTGAAACACCATTTTTCTCCAATGATCTGATTGTGTATATTACTTTATTACCATAATCCACATTTTCGTAAATCTTAGATGCAGTTGATCACTTTTTCTTGCTAACACCTCTAATTCCGTTATGGTACAGACATAGGAGGAGTCGTGGGCGGTCATCCGATGGAGAAAGTGAGGCCAGCAGTAAGTGCTCATCACGAGGACATCGTCGTCATCGCCATCGTCACCATTCTGATGATTCAGACCATCATCGCCATCGTCACCGTCGTCGAAGGCACAAGTAACTTAATTTCCAAACCACTCTTGGCATTTCATTTTCATCACATATGTGAATTCAGATGCATGCCATTTACTTTGATCAAAATTCAGGACTATTCATAGATGGCAGGCACATTATGTTCACCAGGTTAAAGAAATTTAAGTAAGTGATGTTTTTTGAGTTGATATAACCACAACTGACTATATCTAATAACGACATTTCATGCAGAGGAAAAGCTGCAAATATATCTAGTCTTGCATGGAAGTTGAGTGTAGCTGTACAGTTATAAAATGGTCCTTTGACTGGAAACAGTGGTTATAAGAAAACATAGTTGTTGGTTATGATTCATTCATAAAAATTGTGTAATACTTAACGGTCATAGGATAAGATGAGGAGATTTGAATATATAAAAATGATACAACAGTATTGAGTAGATAAGTGTTAGGAATATTAAAGAAACTCTCATATACTGTTGAATCTTAACAGTTTCAGGTTGGCAGAAGTAAAAGTCTGCAGTGATACATTGCATGAATGTAATGTATCACTGCATTGAGTCTCGTGGGGTGTTAGAGACATAAGCTGAGAAGTTTTGTCCAGGTTTCATTTTAGACTGCAGAAAAATCTATAAAACCAAGCTTAGGGGATCCACCATTACTGCAGAAAGCCAAAAGTGATTGGTAGATTAATATATTGTGTGAACAAAGTTTCATTTCAAAATTTGGCATTAGCGTGCTTTATCAAACCTCAGGCTATATCTACCCAACAGGCATTGGATTGGTTTCTTCCAGACTCACAAAGACCCTTTTAGAGAGCTTCCTGCTTCCATGAGATTGGCTGATGATGAGCACCAACTTGGTCAGCCCATCATTTCTTTGAATTTATTATATTTGAAGACTAAGATTAGAAATGAGTAAAATCTAAAGTAATGACAAGTACCCATCCTTAGTCTCATAACTTTTGCTCTGACCATCCGCAATAGATGATGTTGAATATATACATGTCATTATGTGCCTTTAAGGTTGGCTGACTTATGATTCTGAAACATGCAAGGTAGAATGTGGTAATTTGCTGCAAGTGATAAATTTGAATGTCCAACGTATTAGAGGACTTTTGTCTTAAATAGCTTCGTGTAGGACCTCCCATCCCACCAACAGGACTTGAGCTGAGTGGGCCACACCATGCTTGATCTTTCTAATTAAAGGCTATTCCTTACCTTCATTCTTTTTTTTTTTGACTGCATTCCCGATCATGGTAGACCCCCACTTCTTTGGCAGAATGGAAGGTATACATCAGCAACTATGTCATTATGTAAATTAAAAGTTTTCAACTCTTATCCCTATATATGAAATGTGTAATGTCTTTTGTGATGGAAATTGTCATGTCATTTATAAAACAAGACTGGATGCTTGCACTCAAAGCCCTAATTCTTGGTTGATTACCAGGCTAACAGAAGATACATTTGCCAGTGTTCTTTATTTACTTCTCTTCCTACAAGTCTTGTTTGTTGTATGCCAGGCATAGATGGAATAAGTCAAGTTCTACCATCAGTTGTCAGGATTTGGTAAAGTGGCTCAGCATTGCTCATTATCCAAGTTAGCTGGTAACTAACTAGTGTTCAGCAGGTTGTTGTAATGACAAGGCCACTATACTGACTTTTGTGTTATTCTAAAAATTTCATAGAAGGCTGCCAAGCCAGAGTCATTTACAAAGGCTTCAGCTCCAAAACCCTTTCATTGTACAATTGAGTACCTCCAGGGGCAGTCTTTCACCAACCCTCTTTAGTCTCTTCCTACATGATCTCCCCTCACTTTTTGCAGATAACGTTGTGAAAGTTTTGAACCAGTTCTGTGTAAGAGAACTGCAGCCATACTGGTTATCACATAATTGAAATATACTCCCCATAGCACAAACATTTACACAAAAGCCATAAACAAACGAAATATCCTCAGAACACTTACTATCACCATTGTTGGATAGCAAATTGAAAATCTCAGTATGCTTTACAAACCGTATATCTGCTTTACCTAAACTTTTCCTCACGTGCTTGTCCAGCCACCATCAAAAGCAACCATTGTAAAGATAAAAACCTAGGATGTCAGAACAGAACAATCACCTGCACCTACACAATGGCATGTAGATATTTCTAGTACAGTTAAGTATTCTCAGCACTCTGACCTTCAATTACCAACTACTAACCCTCAAGTAGAAATAAAAAGTTTATTATTGCTTCACACTTCAACAGCCTACACTGAGAGATACCTCCTCCACAATAACGTTGATGTTGACAAAACAAGATTATACACTCCTTAATAACTCGACAAGCACCCTCTTTATCAAGTCTTAAACTCCAGTGAACCAAACATACTCCCAACTGATATTATGTTCCTCAGGCATTTATGATTTACACTTTCCTGTATGTGCTCTGGACACCATTAATCAGTCCAGTGTTACAAGCACCAATTTTGCACATCTTATAGATGACTTGGCATGTCCAAGATGCACACTGAAGACACTGAAAACTTAAACCTTACTTATTCACCACTTTCCTCACATAAACATAACCTTACTTATTCACCACTTTCCTCACATAAACATGTTCCCATCATCACACTTATTGACATGTGGTCCTGCCTGGTGAATGTGGCCAGCTCCTGGAGCAGAAAACAGTATGAAATACATATGTATGTACTAGCTTAAACCAGGACCCCATTTACTGTTCACTTGAGAATGGGAGAATGAACAGCTTGGTTAGCTATGATTCAGCTGCTCTGTAAAGGTCTCAGACACAGACCCGCTTGACTCATTTTTCATGAGTTTAACTTCTATAAGTAGTGTGCTCCCACTCTGATCTAGAATTATGAAGTATAAGACTTGTATGCCAGTTGCAGAGCCATTATCAGATTAAGTTCATTACCTCCTTAGTTCATCTCATATGATGATGTTGATATGCTTTTAAAGGCGCATATTACACCTTTGCTTCCTAATCTTCCTATTTGTCTCTTCACCAAGACAAGTGTGCTTCATAATCCACTGATAAGTAGTTTGACATTTATGATAGGTGAATACTATATATATAGTTTTACTGAAGATTCTTGTTCTCATAAGTATGATAGAGAAGTGATGTTTAGAAGAGAGCCATCTTACAAGACTGAAAAAAGTGTAGGTACAGTACAATAAAGTGAATTCTTATATTACACTTTTTTTGAATTTCAGATCAGGAGGGAGCATGGTGAACAGTGATGCTCAGTGGGCACAGGTGCAAGCAGGTGAGGTTCAGGTACGAGGTAACACAGCTACTGTGCGTGATTTGTCTCACAAGAGTGGCTACCAGCCCTCGGGTATTGACACAGAGGCTGACTCTCATCACCAGCATTCCAACAAAAAACGACACAGGAAACACAGGTATGGTTGAGGAATGATGTGGTAGTGAGTGTTTTGATTCTGACTCTTAATGAAAGATCTTCATCATCAGAGTAATGATATGAAATCAAGAAATTCCATGGATGATATGCTGTAGCATTTGATAAATGTAAGATATATATGCATGCAAATTTGAATAAGAGATTACATACTTCCCAGATCTCGGTCTCGGTCTCCCTCTGAAGCCAAAAATACCCGGCTACCTGATGAACTTCGCCGACACCTAGAGTTTGATCTTCAAAAGACACAGGGCCTAACAGAGGCAGAGTTAAAGGAGATCCCTTACACTAAGGTTGAGACTGCTAAGACCATTAAAATCAAGTATACCTCTCCAAAGACGAAACGACACAAAAGTCCACGACGCTCAAAAAGGTTAATTCATTATTGTTGCTTTACAGAAATGATTTCTTCATGTCATTCATTAGTGTAAAGAAAACGTTAGTGATAGCATATTTTGACTCCATAGTCAGGCTGAGTTGACCAGTAATACTTTGTGATAATTATTCTGTCGTGTGCCAAGAGTTGTCACGCCAAAGTCTCTGGGTAAGTTCATTCTTTGTGCCTGGATTATCTTTGAGGGAAAATTAAGTCACTGTCAAAATAGATGCCTAGTTCATGAGACATTAGTACTATCGTTATGCACCCTTTGTTAAGGTTTTTGACCTTGATGGTTTCTGACTTTATTTCTGTAAACACTTTGTTTGCAGTTCTCCATCTGCTCTCATCTTTTTCTTTAGAATAACAATATCTTTCCCCATTATTTGTTGTGCAGTGACATTATCAGTATCACATAAATAGGATTGGACATATATGAATTAAGAGGAAGAATATGGGTTGGATCTTCGATGAATGTTCACCTTTTTCCGAGGTTTCAGTGCAACTGGGACTACACTGGGTGGTATCATGTTCAGTACTTACATTTGAATTGGTGTGAAATTCAGTTTTCCCCATAGAAGTTAACCACAAGTCTATTTCAGTAACTCAAGTGACCGAAAGGCAACTCCTCCAGCTGATGGTGAATCTCCTCCTCCGCCATACACTCCCTCACCCACCAGCAAGACAAATACATTACCCAAAGCCAGTCATAAGGTAAGGTCTTCATTTTACTACCAGTGATAATGTATCACTGCTTTATTTTTTCTTGCACAGTAGCAAGGATACACAGCTTTATGATACATTTAAGTAATGAGTAATTTTGTAACAGATATGATTTACGTTTATTTTATTTTATGTAAAAATTGAAGTTGAAATGCAAAATTTTTTCAAGAGTGTATTCTCAGGTTATTTTTCTCTTTAGTCTCAGGACACCTCTGGAGAAGGAACCAGTGCAAGAGCCCCAGATGGAGGAGGCATGGTTAATGGAACTCTGCGACCACCTGGCCCAAGGTATATCCTCCTTATGCATGACCTTTATGTTTAACACATTGTGTGGTTAACATTATTATCTGATTGTGATAATAACTGAAAATAAATGAACAAAGGCCATACTAAAGGACTGGAGATATACTGGCTTGATTTTAGTTGTGAATATTTGCTCTCTATAGGAGGCTGAGGAGAACTGTTACATCAAGGAAATTTTATAAAGAGAACTTGCTGTATAGTAGTGTAAATCCCACAAAGCTGCCTTCTACTTTGGGACTCTTATTGTTCCAAGTCTAAGCAGCAGGGATTGAAGACTCCAGAATTGACACAAGGGAAAACATTTAATTACAAATTTGATTTTCATGTCATTATTTGTTAAATTCATCAGACAGTAAAGTGGAGAAAATGTTTTGCCACGATCAGATCAAAGCAGGTGACTGCCATCTTAGGCTTGGGCAATAACTCTATATTGTGATGTAAGTAAAATTCACAGCTTGGGACTTTCATCTTGAACTTGCTGCTCACCTGCTTGTCCCTTAAGTCCTGACATATTGCTTTGATCTCTTTAGGAGTGATCATAATGTGTAGCATTGAATATTAATCTTTTGTTATCTTTGTGAACTCTCGAACTGAATCTGTTGTAAAGGACTGCTAATTCAAGGATAATACTATGCAAGAAGTAAGCATGGATCAGGAGACAACAGGATCATAAAGGTCAATTTTTTGGGAGGGCACCTGTACAGAAAATTCCAGGATCATTTACTAATTACGGGACAATACAGTAATCCAAATTATGAGACACCACCCATTGAACATAGATATATCCAACATATGCATTGAATCAGTTAAAGAGTCAATTTTATTTATTGCTTGATGGATGTACTTAAAATGAAGGCCCTTTACACAAATAGAACAGGTGGTACTTTCATGGCTAATAAACAAAGTTGTGGTCTGCCGAGGGGAATCAGGTACTGTATGCCATTGAATTTACAGCATACAAACATCCAGATTTTCTTTCAGTTATAGATGTACACTACACTAAGACTTTGATTTAAGTAACATCAATACTACTGTTCATACTTAAAGAAAACTGTTTCCAGTGATAAATGCACTGCCCAGGGATATGCTGTATTAAAAAGCTGTCTTATTTAGAGCTCTTTATATTACACAAATAACTGAAAATGATTGCATATTTCACTTTTAGATCTATTATTTATGCTCTTTAGTAATGTTTTGATATATTATTTCTCTTTACCCTTGTTACTTAATGTTGTTATATTCCCTGCTCCCCTCCTTGTGTGTGTAAATATTTCAACCCACCAGACTCCACCATAGTTATATACATACCTCTAGTTTTGACCATGAAGGTGTAATGTATGGCTGAGACTCTATGTCTTTCATCGAATTTGGCTTTTAATGCACTATCCCATCAGATGCTGCAAGGCACAAGACAGCTTCAAAAGTCATACCAAATTGTAAAAAGCTTCCATAAAGTTAAAACCAAAATTAAGCAATTAGTCAAAGCTGAAACATGTCATCATTCTTACTGTACGCAAATGCAAATAATGAAGTAATGTTCTAGGGGCAGACCTTGACACACAGTCATGTGTGGATATGAAAAATCATTGCCTGTGAGTTAGAAAAGCTTACTTGGAATTACATAGATTTTGGGGACTTAGCACAGACTGAAATTAATTGAATGCAGTTTTTGTTTGAAGATATTCCAAGCATATTTTTGTATCCTAGTAGTTATAGATGTCATATCATTGAAAATTTTACAGTTGCATTCCTCCCAGTAAGTTTGTCAGTATGTTTTTAATTGTTTGTGTTCACCACTATAAACTGGATCAGTTGGTTAACAGAACACAGTTGTTTCACATCACGAAAGTCATGTGGAAAGTAGTGAGCTTCTTGGCTTGTCTATGGGTGTCTGAAGGATATATTTCAGAGAAAGGCAAAATTGACTCAGTACTTATTAATCAAGCAACTTTGGATAGGCTTGGCAAGCAAGTTTGATTAGCAGTATGATTAGATTTAAAGAGTCTCTTATATGAATGTATCCTGGAGTAAACAAGGGAAAATATACTTTATGTTCCATTTTCCTTTTATTGTAATAAGAAAAAACATAGGTGCATTGATTTTTACCCGAGACAGTTTAGAGGAGGACAGTCTACTTCCTGTCATGCATCCCTTCCTGCTGACACGTAAGTCTTGTGTGAGCATTTTCATGTGTTCTGCATAATAAGGAAAATTGGTATAGTCCTCTTTGACTACCAGAAATTACTTTATTCGTGTTGATTTGTCTTCATGCAATGCCAAGACTCAGGTCCCATATGTCTTAGCTATTAAAGGAAGGATATGCTTGTTAGTGTCCTGCTTTAAAGGATAACAGCAAATCACAGGCTAAGGTATTGGCCCCGTCATTGTTTTTCTTGCTCTGACTGTTTTGAATTTCGATATGTAAGGAGTACAAAAAAGCTCATTTCTGGTGAAGCGTTTGGGCTTGGTGAAATTTCAGTTATGAGTCAGTTGTTTGTTAATGTAAAATCCATTCTTGGTTAGCAATGTTTCCATGAAATTTTTTTTTACATATCAATAACAGACTTAAAGAGAAATATGCTTTATTTTTAAGTATGAACGGTATTATGTGCATTATATTCCGTATATAATTTTGCTTTTGTGACTCCTGGCAGAAGCAGATAATGCAGATTAGATATTATGTACATGCATGTTTAAATACGCTATGTAGGTCAGGTTGTCTTTCATGAATGGTGGCAATACAACTTCAGTTGTGTTAGCAGTGCACTGCTTTGCATATATTTTACATTCATTTCTTTACATTGCCTAGGTATAAAACAGGCTTCTGTATTTTAGAAGTGACAGTAAACAACATTGCACTGCTTCTTTTGCAGCCAGTGCAGGTGCTTGGGTAGGAAATTCAATGATTGACATTGACCAGGGCAAAATCTTTGCCTGCAGCATTTGATTGTCACCCTATTGGTAATAATAGATGATTTAAATCTGTGCGATGTGGTTAAAGGTCTCTGTAGTAAGCATGAAAATGGACAAGCTAAGAAATGGTGCTCTTGCATTCATTTTTTGAAGTCTGAGCAAAAACACTGTGTACTTTATGCCTCTGAAGTGATAGAATTTGATCATTAGCAAGAGAAGAAATGTAATATATGAATTCATACTGACCACTCAAGTAGCTGTTTGAGATTCAGTTTTAGTGGTTTCTGGTAGAGTTAAATGGAAACAGTAAAAATTATAGTACTTTGTATATTAGAAGTTATTACCTTTGCCTTACCCTAGTCCTGTTTTATATATGTGATGTGTTGAATAGAAATGAGATTTGTATATTCACATGATTGTATATTTTGCAGTAACACAACATTTGTTATTGTTCAACTTTTACACTTGATTACCAAATATTTACTGGACTCGTGACTGAATTAATTAATAAATCATGATAATTATTGTATGCGTGATCTCCCTAATAAGTGAAATACTATCTTTTTCCCAGTTTATAGAGTCTGCCTTCTGTCAGTTTTTACAAATATTTGGCATGTGGTTAAGTATCTATTTTGCCTTGAAAATTTGGATTTGATTATATTTGTAGCTGCACTTCCTTTATAGTGACACATCATGGTAAATTGTCTCTCAGCTTTTTATTCATTCTCATTTTGGTGTCTGAACAAATACCCAAAAGTGATGTTTACAGAAGGAATTATTTAGGCACTTTTCATTACCTGCTATTTAACATAAGGAGCTCAGGGACCCTAACAGATGTTTGATCAAGCTAGTAGCACTGAAAGCTTTAAATATGAACATGCCTCTAAATTCATTTGAATATTGGAAAGTGTAGCCTGTGACCCGCACATTGGACAGTCATTATAATTTGTTTTACCAAATGATAGTATTTCCATAAAGTTTTATAGAATTTTTAAAGCACTCAAGGATGTTCAGGTGAGAATTACTATGAATTTGCAATTTGCTTTTCTATTGGAACTAGGTCTTTACAGAATTTATTTTATCCACATTTTCTATTTAATTTGTGTTTATCTTTTGATAATTTATTTGATATCCAAAGTTGAAGCCATTCATCATAGTTTTTTTGACCGCATGAACATTAAGACATATTATTCTATCATGGAAATGTTTTTATTTTGAATTTGAATAATTTCTTGTTAGTTTAAAAAAGTGAGGTATGTAAGGCATGTGTACGTGTAGGAAGAGAGGAAAGTGATTGGTTCTCAGTGAATGTAGGTTTGCGGCAGGGGTGTGTGATGTCTCCATGGTTGTTTAATTTGTTTATGGATGGGGTTGTTAGGGAGGTAAATGCAAGAGTTTTGGAAAGAGGGGCAAGTATGAAGTCTGTTGGGGATGAGAGAGCTTGGGAAGTGAGTCAGTTGTTGTTCGCTGATGATACAGCACTGGTGGCTGATTCATGTGAGAAACTGCAGAAGCTGGTGACTGAGTTTGGTAAAGTGTGTGGAAGAAGAAAGTTAAGAGTAAATGTGAATAAGAGCAAGGTTATTAGGTACAGTAGGGTTGAGGGTCAAGTCAATTGGGAGGTGAGTTTGAATGGAGAAAAACTGGAGGAAGTGAAGTGTTTTAGATATCTGGGAGTGGATCTGGCAGCGGATGGAACCATGGAAGCAGAAGTGGATCATAGGGTGGGGGAGGGGGCGAAAATTCTGGGGGCCTTGAAGAATGTGTGGAAGTCGAGAACATTACCTCGGAAAGCAAAAATGGGTATGTTTGAAGGAATAGTGGTTCCAACAATGTTGTATGGTTGCGAGGCGTGGGCTATGGATAGAGTTGTGCGCAGGAGGATGGATGTGCTGGAAATGAGATGTTTGAGGACAATGTGTGGTGTGAGGTGGTTTGATCGAGTGAGTAACGTAAGGGTAAGAGAGATGTGTGGAAATAAAAAGAGCGTGGTTGAGAGAGCAGAAGAGGGTGTTTTGAAGTGGTTTGGGCACATGGAGAGAATGAGTGAGGAAAGATTGACCAAGAGGATATATGTGTCAGAGGTGGAGGGAACGAGGAGAAGAGGGAGACCAAATTGGAGGTGGAAAGATGGAGTGAAAAAGATTTTGTGTGATCGGGGCCTGAACATGCAGGAGGGTGAAAGGAGGGCAAGGAATAGAGTGAATTGGAGCGATGTGGTATACCGGGGTTGACGTGCTGTCAGTGGATTGAATCAAGGCATGTGAAGCGTCTGGGGTAAACCATGGAAAGCTATGTAGGTATGTATATTTGTGTGTGTGGACGTATGTATATACATGTGTATGGGGGGGGGGGTTGGGCCATTTCTTTCGTCTGTTTCCTTGCGCTACCTCGCAAACGCGGGAGACAGCGACAAAGTATAATAAAAAAAAAAGATAATATGAAACTTTTTAATCATATCCATTTTTCTTTTATTTTATGTATATGAATACTCTTTTTTTTTTATTATGACCCCAGTTAAAGTAAGTAATTCAACTCTGCTAGAGTAGTTTTCCCAAGAGATAAAAGTTTTATAGCATTTTCTTTACTTCCCTTCAAGTCTTACAGCATGCTCTCTCTCTCTCTCTCTCTCTCTCTCTCTCTCTCTCTCTCTCTCTCTCTCTCTCTCTCTCTCTCTCTCAATATGGCAGTTGAGGGCATAATTGGAGTACATGGGGTAT
Organism: Panulirus ornatus; assembly: GCF_036320965.1. Taxonomy (NCBI): domain Eukaryota; kingdom Metazoa; phylum Arthropoda; class Malacostraca; order Decapoda; family Palinuridae; genus Panulirus; species Panulirus ornatus. The sequence continues at coordinate 34,211,251 of NC_092269.1, forward strand.
TCAGTGTTGTGAATGGAAATGAAGAGATTATGGATTTGTGTGCTGAAAAATTACTGGTGGTTGGGAATACCTGGTTTAAAAAGAGAGATATACATAAGTATACGTATGTGAATAGGAGGGATGGTCAAAGGGCATTATTGGATTATCTGTTAATTGATAAGCGTGTAAAAGAGAGAGTTTTGGATGTTAATGTGCTGATCACTATTTTGTGGAGGTGAGGGTGAAGATTTGTAGAGGTTTTCAAGAAAGAAGAGAGAATGTTAGGGAGAAGAGAGTGGTAAGAGTAAGTGAGAGTGGAAAAGAGACTTGTGTGAGGAAATACCAGGAGAGATTGAGTGTAGAATTGCGAAAGGTAAGAGCAAATGACTAAGGGGAGTGGCTGAGGAATGGGATGTATTTAAGGAAGCAGGGATGGCATGTGCAAAAGTTACATGTGGCATGAGAAAGGTAGGAGGTAGGCAGATTAGAAAGGGTAGTGAGTGGTGGGATGAAGAACTAAAGTTGTTAGTGAAAGAGAAAAGAGAGGCATTTGGATGATACTTGCAAGGAAGGAGTGCCACTGACTTGGAGATGTATAGACAAAACTGGCAGGAGGTCAAGAAGGTGTAAGGGTTGAAAAAGAGGGCAAATGAGAGTTGGGGTGAGAGAGTATCATTAAACTGTAGGAAGAAAAGATGTTTTGGAAGGAGGTAAATAATGTGCAAAACACAAGAGAACAAATTGGAACATTGGTGAAGGGGGCAAGGGGGGGAGTGATAACAGGTAGTGAAGTGAGTATTTTGAAGGTTTGAGTGAATTTGGTGATGGAGTGGTAGATGTAGGGTGTTTTGGTTGGGATGGTGTGCAGAGTGAGAGGGGTCAGGGAGAGTGGTTTGGTTAAGAGATGAGGTGGTGAAAGCCTTGTGGAAAATGAAATCCGGCAAGGTGGCAGGTTTTGATGGTATTGCAGTTGAATGTATTGAGAAAGGGGGTGACTGTGTTGTTGATTGGTTGTTAAGGATATTCATTGTATGGATCATGGTGAAGTGCTTGAGGATTGGTGGAAGGCATTTATAGTGCCATTGTACAAAGGGAAAGGAGATAAAGGTGAATGTTTGAACTGCAGAGGCATAAGTTTGTTGAGTATTCCTGGCAAATTGTATGGGAAGGTATTGATTTAGAGGGTGAAAGCATGTACAGAGCATCAGATTGGGGAGGAGCAGTGTGGTTTCAGATGCAGTAGAGGATGTGTGGATCAGGTGTGTGCTTTGAAGAATGTGTGTGAGAAATATTTAGAAATATAGATGGATTTGTATGTGGCATTTATAGATCTAGAGAAAGCATGTGATAGGGTCGATAGAAATGCTTTGTGGAATGTCTGAAGAGGATATGGTGTGGGAGGTAAGCTGCTAGAAGCAGTGAAAAGTTTTTACCAAGGATGTAAGGCATGTGCATGAGTAGGAAGAGGAGAGTGACTGGTTTTCAGTGAAGTTCATTCTGCGGCAGGGGTGTATGATGAACCCATGGATGTTTAATTTGTTTATGGATGGTTTGGGTAGGGAGGTAAATGCAAGATTTTGGAGAGAGGGGCGAGTATGCAGTCTGTTTAGGATGAAAGAACCTGGAAAATGAGTCAGTTGTTGTTCGCCACTGATACAGTACCGGTAGCTGACTCAAGTGGGAAACTGCAGAAGTTGGTGACTGAGTTTGGAAATGTGTGTGAAAGGAGAAAGTTAAGAGTAAATGTGAATAAGACCAAGGTTATTAGGTTCAGCAGAGTTGAGGAACAAATTAATTGGGATGTAAGCTTGAATGGAGAAAAATTGGAGGAAGTGAAGTCTTTTAGATATCTGGAAGTGGACTTAGCAGCGAATGGAACCATGGAAGTGAGTCATAGTGTGGGGGAAGGTGCAAAGGTTCTGGAAGCGATGAAGAATGTGTGGGAAGAGAGAATGATATCTCAGAGAGCTAAAATGGGTATGTTTGATGGAATGTAGTTCCAACAACATTATACGGTTGCGAGGCATGGGCTGTAGATAGGATTGTACGGAGGAGGATGGATGTATGTGTTGGAAATGAAATGTTTGAGGACAGTATGTGGTGTGAGGTGGTTTGATCGAGTAAGTAATGAAAGAGTAAGAGAGATGTGTGGTAATGAAAAGAGTGTAACTGAGAGAGCAGAAGAGTGTGTTGAAATGGTTTGGACATATGAAAAAAAAGAGTGAGGAAAGGTTGCTGTTGTTTATACTTGTTTGCCATTTTCTGCATTATTAAGGTAGTACCAGGAGGCCAGATTATATTTTTCCCCTTTGACATATTTTGATAATCTTTAAGCAGATGAAATGTAGTTGCAAAATTTCATAGCAGAATAGGTAGTTTTATCAGTAACAATTTTGGTCCTTTTTTTTTTTCATGTACAGTATCACATCAGGATACTTGAAAGGATTTCATTCGAGTTAACTTGTGAATTTTGTAATGAAAATATGAGAAATGTGTATTCTCAAGTGAATATTGCTACAGAGGCTTTATCCTTTGCTTATATTGCAGAGCTGTTCAAGCACCCACAGTTGCCATTTCCCGTGTGAAGTCTTCTGAAGGTCTTTCCTCATTAGCCAACTGCAGTAGAGGCTCAAATGGAGACTCACCTGGAGCGTTCAGAAGCCATAATGATTCTGGCAATAACATAGGGGTTATGAAGACATCTGCATCCGCTTCTACTAGTACATCGTGTTCAAGCTATGGGTGAGTTTCTCATGTTGCCCAGGTCTTGAATTATATTTGTGCTAGTCATGAGAAGGGGGTGATAGGTAACATGGAGACCATAGGGATAGGGATTGACATGCACGGTTGAGATTGCCTAACCATTGTGCCATATACTGTTGCTGTATGAAGGAAAGTTATTCATGATAAATAAAAAAACTATAGATAATACTGTTATATCTTTACTTCTTAAGATGGGGATGACAGTTCATTCAACATTTGTATGGCCCAAGGTTAGGTGCCTGGAGGCTGGCACGATAGTGCCCCTATGTGAAGGCAAGGGGGAATGAAAGGAAATGCTCAGATTCTAGAGATACAAGTCTGCTGAGTATACCTGGTAAGGAAAGTGGTGATTGAGAGGATTGTAGCACTCACAGATCATCAGACTTGGGAGTAGAGTATGGTTTAAGAGAGGTAGAGGATGTGTGGATCATGAGTTTGAAGATTTTTTGTGAGAAATACTTGGAGAGAGAGCAAATTGCATGTAGTATTTAGTTTTTGGAGAAAGCACATGATAGGTTTAACAGAAAGGCCTCATGGAAGATGATTTGAATGTATGAGATGAATGCAGGGTGCACTTTTTCCAGGGAAGTATTGTGTGTGTGTGAATATGGAGGGAGGGGGATGCATGCTTTTTGGTGAGGCTGGGTCTGTGTTGGAGATGTGCAATGTCATGCAAGTTGTTGAACATCCTGGAGCCCCAGCCATCTTCCATGAAGTGATGAATGGTATGGGAACAAATGGTGAACAAACTGTAACCATTGATGTATTAATATACATATATATTGACGTGCTGTCAGTGGACTAAACTAGGGCATGTGAAATGTCTGGGGTAATCCATGGAAAGGTCTGTTAGGCCTGGATGTGGATAGGGAGCTGTAGTTTCGTTGCATTACACATGATAACTAGAGACTGAGTGAGAACAAATGTGGCCTTTTTGTCTGTTTTCTTGGTGCTACCTCACTAAAGCAGGGGGTAGTGATGCTGTTTCCTGTGGGATGGGTTAGTGCCAGGAATGGATGAAGGCAAGTAAGTATATGTACATATATTGAAAGAGTAAGAAAGTGTTGTGGAAATGAGTAGAGTTTTGTTGAGAGAGGTAAGTGCAGAATGCTGAAATGGTTTGAACACATGGATAAGATGAACACAGGTGTTGAAAAAAGGATAAATGCTTCAGAATTGGAGGAAACAAGGAGAATGGGGAAATCCAGTTAGAGATGAAAAGTTGGGATTTAAAAGGTTTAGAGTGCTTGGGGCCTGAATGTGTGGGAGGGTGTAGAGCTTGCAAGGGAGAGAGTGAATTGGAGCACATGAAGTTGCCTGGGAAAACAGCCGAGGGGGTCTGTAGGACCTGGTTCTGGATTGGGGGCTGTGGTGTCAGAGCATTACACATAACTGCTAGAGAGTGGATGAGAGCGAATGAGGCCATTTCTTTGTTATTGGCATTCCCTCACTAATGTGGAAAACAGTGATTATATGTAAAAGAAAAAAATTATGATTAATATGATTATAATTAAGATTATGATGATAATGATAATGATTCTTATAGTAATGTAGCTTAAAAGAAAAAGATGAGATTCTGAGATTTTGTTTTCAAAAAAAAGATACACATGTTTAAGTTTCAGAATCAGGAAACATAGCCTTCCTATGGATGCCACTCTTTGATAGTGAGAGATAGCACAAATGTTTTATCTTCACATCAATTGTATGTTATTAGTGAAGCACCATATTATTGATAGAAATGTGCATGAAATGGAAGTAGGCACTTTTATGGGAATCCTTTGATTAATGTGAAATAATGTAATTGGTAAATCATAACATGATGTGTACATAGAAAATTAGTGCTTAATCTGTTTGATAAATTGTTAACAAACATCTCTGATTTTTTCTTTTAATAGCTTTACTAGTAGTACTTCACATAAACCAGTGATGATAAACAGTCCGAGTGTGAAGGCTTTGGTGACCAACAGTGCAAATAGAGCTTCTCCAACTCTTTGTCGTGAAGCATCCAATCCAGACTCGTCAGCTTTCTTGGAGGAAACTAGTGGTTTTGTTGCAGCAAATGGCTTTGTACCTACTTCAGCTGCTATCTTGAAAAATGGCACAAATGAGAGAGGATCTCACTTCACAGCTGTTTTAAAGTGAATATGATATTAGTACTGTTTTGTACTGTTAACCTTGTTGATATTTACTGAATGCATGCTAACATTGTAGGTTTTATTGTGTCATCTTTCATGATTTTTTCTTTTGTTTCCATATTTTTTGTATCACTTTTACATGTAAGCAATGGTTTGTTATATAATAAAAATTTTAGATGCATAAAGAATCTGTTGAATAATGTTTCCATATATTTTCATTATGATACTTAAAAAAAAAAAAATCAGGCAAATTGAATGTTTACAAAATCATGTCAGTTATTGATCATAATCCTCTAAAGTGTGACGTGTGAATTTTTAACACATCTCCATACTTGTTCCTCTTTGCTTAGACCGCAGCCGAGTCCACAGTCATCGGTAACCTCTGGAATCAGCGTTGGGAGCTCCAGCGTGAGTATCTCAGCTGACTCGACCCTGACCAGCGGCTCCCAAAATAATTTCAACAAAGACATATCCCATAACCACAACCACCAGCTCTCATCTGCATCCAACAGCCCAGACCTTGACGATCTGAAAGGCCACGACTACCACAGCTATGAGAACTTTAGCTTCGACCACAACAGCTATGACAATTCGACCACATGTGACAGTCCTGAGCCTTACTACAGCAACTGCAGCTCCCATTGTGACCAACTAAAGTCTGGACAGTCTAAGTCTAATAGCCTTTACCCAAGCCTTGAGCCAATAACTCAACATTCCACTAACATTCTCATCCACTATCATGATCTCGATACTTTAACATCAACTTCACAACTCCCCATTAATCAGCCCATTCCTCGACCTAGAAGTTCAATCATATCCTCCGTTCACAGTAATGATTCTTCCACTCACATAGTTCAGTCATACGGCCCAACCATCAGAGATAGTGAAAACGATACTAACTCTTTACAGAGATCCGGGTACACCTCACCTCCTCTGAAACTGGGATCTAACTTCGGTCACAATTCTGTCGGACTTCCTATTTCTTCATCTATGAGCTCCTCACCTGCTCCTTCTGGCTCTCCTGTTACGGGTTGTGGAAGCTCAACGTTGCCACGGCCATCAAACAGCCGGCAGCCTCTAATGAGAACTACTGGCTCTCAGACCAACACATTACGCACCACTGCCTCGCAAACTAACAATTCTAACCCGGGTCAGAGGGCTTCTAGCAAACCTCAGTCCTCCAAAAAGGCAACAGAAATGAGTCAAGGCATCCAGACAACAAATGGGACTAACCTGGCCCACTCTGCCCTGCACTGGAAGGTGTATAACTGGGATGCATACAGGGAGGAGACAGAGTGGTCTAACTCACTAGGGCGCAACATCAAGGGTCACGGACCAGAGGGTAACCAAGTAAGTAACTGCTGCTTACACAATATTTCTTCCTTCCATGCATATTCAGTACCTTACAGTGCACTCACTCTTCAAAGTCTTCCTGCAGCTGTTACCTGACCTTTAAGTGTAGCAGAAATATGTCATCATAGCACCAAATCCCAACAGTCCATCCCTCTCCTGCAGTCTTAGTGTGCTGTAGCATGCCCTACCAGCAAATCTATCCACATCGTTACTTACACCTTGCACCAGTATCAGTCTGCTTATCATTCCATCCATCTGTGATATTTTCTGAAGGATTGTTAGTGGTATTATGTACTCCACAAGTTACTGGTACTTCTGTCTCCTGCCAAACTTTTGTACTTCATTTTCTTTTTTTTTTTCAAGTTCCTTTGTATCAAAAGTTATATGATTGCAGTAGGATCCAGATTGGTGTGCATGATTTTATCAGCATTTTGGCCTATTTCGACACATTCTGCTTATTCTAGTCTTAAATGCACCATCATGCACAATTTCAGTACTGATATGGTATGTACCATCCTAGCCATGCCATTAGTACTTTCATCACGCTTCCGAGTTTACCGTAACCTAAAACAAATGCAAAATCATTACATTCATGTTACAGTGTCCTTCACTATTTCTTATATTTTCTCTGAACTTACCTAATAGTGAGGTCATGATCCTTGCAGCTCACATTCACATCGTAAATTTATACTTTATGGAATTTTTCTTTCCATCTATGATCAGCAAATTCAAACTGAAATAAAAAGAATAGTAACCTGATCTTTACCCCTTTTTTGTCATGTGATTTATTGCATCATTTCCATAGAGGAAGTACCTTTTACGCAGTCAGTTTTAATTGTGAGTTTTGTGATTGTGATCTACATGAGGAATGCATTTCGTAGACAATTACTCAAGGCCTTGTTTAATATACTGTGAAGACTAAAAGAAAGTAATGAAGTGTTTGTCATTTTTATCAAATAAATTTCTTGATTCATTTCAAGGCCTTAAGACAGTCCATCCCATATTGCAATCTGAACATTTGACAGATTGACACTTTGTGACTGCCTGTATTATTAGTGTTTTATATCTCATATGCATAATAGAATAATGGTCAGGAAGAGACATGGAGCAGCTGTTCAGTTATGCAGGAATGAATAACAGATATTAATCAGCTAGGCCCAGAAAGCTCTTAATTTAGTTATATACTAAAACTAACTTGAGCTTAACAGGTAATCCATATTTTCCCTTTTCTAAGCCTAATATCATAGCTGCCTTAAGCACATTTAGCAAAAGGAACATGATTCAAAAAGATGTCCAAGTTAAGCCAACGCTGCATGAATTACTCATAAAACATTTGGGATTACTTGATTGACCGGTAATATCACCAGCACAAGATCACTTCACGGTTAACTTAAGCATACTCAGTCATAAAGGACATAAATTAATCCTTGCGATCGTTAGCGCACACGCTACAGCTGCTTCCTGTCTGTTTCCTGTGTCCTACCCCAGCCACTTGCCCACAGCATTGCAATCACCCTTACTCTCGTGCACTGCACTCCAGCTTTTACCCACGGCACCTGCATGTTCTTTCCACAACAGCATCTCGGTTATATTTATACGTAACTGAAATCCCCACAGGAAGGGTTTCTAGATGAAAGAAATTGTACTTTTATGTTCCAGTACTGAATTTTCCATAAGATCATGAATTTGATGGTTTTTGGCATAAAACATCAGTACCGGAACAGATGTAGTCAACTTTTTCCTCTAACTTCCCAACCTTTAATTTTTTGAGTCTCCTGGATAAGATGTGGTTGCTGCAGATAAGGTAAGCAAAGAGCTGTGGGCGGGCATGGGCATTGGGCGGTGATTGAGGGAAGTGTTATTGTTCACAGCACATCGGGGGTGTGGGCGGGCATGCGCGGAGGGGCAGTGCGGGCAGTTTGGAGCTCATCCTCGGGCCCCTCATACAAAGCGCCCTTCAGTAAGTATTAGGTTAGGAAGGATGTTGCTTGGGCAACTGCATTGGTTCCAAGGACTCTCATTTGAAATAAATCTTTAACTTACTTTCTTTGCTTGCTATCATGATTAACATATTCACCCCATTTTCTTGGTTGTGAAATGTCACTAACCATTAACCTTTGATAGGAAAATGATTAACTGAAGTAGCTTTATTTTTAAAAGTATTTTACTTGATTTCATATTTTCAAAAGAAAATTATTTGGATATGCTGTACTGTGCACTATATCTTGTTACTGGCATTATTCAAAGTGAAAAGCAAGAGTGGATCATCAATAATTAATCATTTTTACTACCCGAAATTATCTCTCTCTCTTTTTGTTTTCTTATCTCCTCCTGTCGGAACGTTGCTAACACAGCATTTAGAAAATAATGTGATAAAGGCCAGTCTTTCAGTAGATTGAAAGTGGACCTTCTTATTAATTAATGAAGTTCTCAATTAATTTACTGAAGACTTTTATTTCATGTGGAAATGCCTATTGATGCCGATTGTCTGCAGCTGAATCTAACCTACTCATGTAAGTGGACTGTAGGTAGACTATGGACTGTAGACATTGACTGGTTTAAGAGACTAAACAGACCAACTTTATGCATATTTTAGCCATGTGAAATATTTGCATGCAGCATTTCATGGTTCCTTTTGCATGAGCCCCTCATTCACATACTCTTACTTTTTTGTGCATGCTTGTAAGTTTCATTCATTAGATAACTAACACTTGCACTAATTATTAATTGCAATTTAAGATAGAACTTTTTGCATGCATTTTGAAAATTCTAACATTTTATTTTTCTTTTATGGTAGCAGTGATTACAGCACATTCAAACATTTCAATTTTGCTGAAAAGCAAAACATAAACATGGACTAATTGGCGTGCAGAGACGTTAACATGGGGTGCATTGTAGGTTTAGGAGAAAAACCCGTGTTCTGCCTTTTGGTGCATGTTTTGGATATATTTTGGGTTTCAGAGAAAAATCACACACAATTAATAACAGAACTTGGACCAAATGTCCACTCTCCGGTTTGGAAACCTTCCCAGGTCCCTGTAAGCTAGACAAGAGCTCAACACCAGCAGTTTTCAAAATGTTTGGGTTTCTAGGGAATTGGCATTCAAAGCATCTTGGAGGCTGTACTACATACCCTTCTCTCACATGGAAGTATCTGGAGCAGTTATGATCAAGTTTATACATTTCTGGTGCTTGCTCATATCACGACTTGGTGTAAGTAGGAAGTATTGGAATAGTGAAACATAAGGTACAAAATACAGATTGCTAATGTTGGCACTAGGTCTTTCATAAGGGCTTAGAAGATACAAATTGGTGATATTTGAATTATGTCATTCAGTCATAATGATAGAGTAAGGGATATAGGAATTTACTACAAAAACTCATGAGCAAAGACTAGCATGTCCCTGGTAAATTGACAGGTGAAGAAATTTGGATTAATTAAGAAAGTAATTCACAAAATATCTTAGTGTTTCAGATTTTGATATATTGGCAAGAAAATGGAAAAATAGGGGAAAATACAATGAATTAAAATTTGTATGCTTGGACACATTTAGATTTGCTGCACTAAGATCCCTGACGATGGTATTTTCAGTTTTTAGAAATTATTTTAGACTTAGGCTATCACTTAATGGGAAAGATCAAGAAAAGTGGAAAAAGAAAAGGCAGTGTATCATTGGAAGTACATTCAGTTCAAAGAACTTTTCACTCCAAAGGAATCTACATTTGCTTGCTACTGGAGGTAGTGCACCATTTAGAATGGTCCTGGGGTAAATATAAACAAGGATAAATTAACTTAGGGCATAGAGAGCATGCACTCAAGGGTTGCATCCTCCCCCTCATGTTATATTTTGTTTAATTGAGATACTAGGATCCTCTCCCAGCACTTTGATTAGAGTTACTTGTTACATGCGAGCACACAGATGAAAATGCACCTCACAGTAATTCACTGCAGCTGCCAAAAATTAGGCCCTGCTGTAATTGTCGCTTATAGGTTAATGCATTGGGCATTGAAGGTGGTGTCACTAAGATTGATTTAATGAGATATGTAATAAAATGTAGTTGTGGCAAGAGGGGAAAACATGTGAATGCTTTCAGAATGGAGTATGACAATAAACTTGCAAATAATGAAAGTTTTGGTTGGATGGTCAATAGAAAAAAAAAGGCAGCTAAGAGAGGAACTAGAGAAAAAATTATATTATGCCCAAATAAGAAAAAGGAATTCAGATAAAACCATAAATCTGAATTTGCAGAACTGTAATGCAAAGGGAAGAAGAATGTCAAATGCTGGAAGAGTAGGTCAGATGTATTACTAGTAGACAGCTATATCTGTAGGTTAAAGAAAGCATACTAGAAATCATACATGATTTTCATAAGTTATTAGGGCAAAACTTAGTAAGAAGGTGAACTCATATTTACTAGAATACAAAGAATTAAAGAGAAAACAATGGAGGAGGGGTTTTGGTTAAGGAGCTACTGGTCCTTTCATACAGAAATATTATGACTGTAATAAACCCAGGACCTCTTATCCAGGGGTTTCAAAGTTGCTTGTTGTCTGCCCCACAGTCAGTAGTGGGAAAGAATGGACTCTTTGGGAATGAGAAGCTCTTCAATGAGATTGCTCTCGCAGCATAGTCAAAAGTAGGTGGGGTGCAGCAGTATCCCTCACATAGTGTTTGATAGGGAGCATAACAGTAAGAAAGGCCCTCCCTATTGTTTGGGTGGTTTCATTCATTCAAGAACTGATGAGTGATATTAATCGTCGCAACCTTTGTTTTGCAGGAAGCATTGACATTAGCTTGTAAAGTGATGAAGCATTTCCAATTAATATAATTTTTTGGAAACAACTGGGCACCCCTGGATCTGCATGAGTTATAAGCAACATGAAGGCATCATTTTTTTTTAATTTCCCAAGCGTGCACCTAAACATGTGTGTTTGAAATAGGAAATCCCATGTATAGCAAACTGTGCAGACTGTTCAGGATAAATGTGCCATGATGAAAATGTAGATTGTAGATAAGACGAAAGCTAAGGATGGTAATGTAGTATGATCAGAGGTTAAATGAGAAAAATGGTGGGGAGTGAAGATATTATTATGAAGTTATTGATTATCCTTGGATTAAAAAAAAGAACATCTCTAGGACATAAAGTAAAGGGTAAATAAGGATGGGGAGTGTGTAGGGATGGTACCTGTTGTGATGGACTTGCCAAATAGAAGTTTAGAAGTAAAACAAAGAAAGAGAATTGGCTGGCACAAGCAAGACATAAAAGGACAACTGCAGTGTATTACATGTGATAAGATGTATAGGCAAGAGGTATTTAAGCAGGCCAAAACTTGACAAAAAGGATACATGAATACAGTGTTGTGAAAAGTGACAAACTAAAATAAGAGAGTTAGAGATAGAGAGAAGTAAAGAATCCAGTTAATTGGCAGAACACTAGAGGAATGAGACAATGCCAGTTTTATGATGTGAAAAGTGACAAACTAAAATAAGAGAGTTAGAGATAGAGAGAAGTAAAGAATCCAGTTAATTGGCAGAACACTAGAGGAATGAGACAATGCCAGTTTTATGAACAACAGGCCCTCTGTGACCTCTGTTTTCCTTCTGAGCTCATAGAACGAGCATGGGGTGCACACAATAAAGGAGCCAAGAAAGGAAAAAAATAATTGCACATTTAGATAAGGGAGCTTGAAGAAAATAACAAATATATGCCTCAAGAGAAAGAAAATTTACAAATGCAAATGGATTGATCATAAATGGGTAAGGATTGAGAGTTCAAATAATGATCTGGAAAAACAGTCCAGTTATCATTGGAGTAGTGAAGACAGTTCAAAGAATAGTTAAAATCTGGCCTCATCTGTCAAGAGGGTTACATGGCAAAAAGGTACAGAATAGACTACAGTGAGGATTGGTCCTCTTAATTATCAATAATATGAAATTTCATACTTAGAAATACTTAGAAAAGCAAATGGATTTGTATGTAGCATTTACGGATCTGGAGAAGGCATATGATAGAGTTGATAGAGATGCTTTGTGGAAGGTATTAAGGATATATGGTGTGGGAGGCAAGTTGTTAGAAGCAGTGAAAAGTTTTTATCGAGGATGTAAGGCATGTGTACGTGTAGGAAGAGAGGAAAGTGATTGGTTCTCAGTGAATGTAGGTTTGCGGCAGGGGTGTGTGATGTCTCCATGGTTGTTTAGTTTGTTTATGGATGGGGTTGTTAGGGAGGTAAATGCAAGAGTTTTGGAAAGAGGGGCAAGTATGAAGTCTGGTGGGGATGAGAGAGCTTGGGAAGTGAGTCAGTTGTTGTTCGCTGATGATACAGTGCTGGTGGCTGATTCATGTGAGAAACTGCAGAAGCTGGTGACTGAGTTTGGTAAAGTGTGTGAAAGAAGAAAGTTAAGAGTAAATGTGAATAAGAGCAAGGTTATTAGGTACAGTAGGGTTGAGGGTCAAGTCAATTGGGAGGTAAGTTTGAATGGAGAAAAACTGGAGGAAGTAAAGTGTTTTAGATATCTGGGAGTGGATCTGGCAGCGGATGGAACCATGGAAGCGGGAGTGGATCATAGGGTGGGGGAGGGGGCGAAAATCCTGGGAGCCTTGAAGAATGTGTGGAAGTCGAGAACATTATCTCGGAAAGCAAAAATGGGTGTGTTTGAAGGAATAGTGGTTCCAACAATTTTGTATGGTTGCAAGGCGTGGGCTATGGATAGAGTTGTGCGCAGGAGGGTGGATGTGCTGGAAATGAGATGTTTGAGGACAATGTGTGGTGTGAGGTGGTTTGATCGAGTAAGTAACGTAAGGGTAAGAGAGATGTGTGGAAATAAAAAGAGCGTGGTTGAGAGAGCAGAAGAGGGTGTTTTGAAATGGTTTGGGCACATGGAGAGAATGAGTGAGGAAAGATTGACCAAGAGGATATATGTGTCGGAGGTGGAGGGAACGAGGAGAAGTGGGAGACCAAATTGGAGGTGGAAAGATGGAGTGAAAAAGATTTTGAGTGATCAGGGCCTGAACATGCAGAAGGGTGAAAGGAGGGCAAGGAATAGAGTGAATTGGATCGATGTGGTATACCGGGGTTGACGTGCTGTCAGTGGATTGAATCAGGGCATGTGAAGCATCTGGGGTAAACCATGGAAAGCTGTGTAGGTATGTATATTTGCGTGTGTGGACGTGTATGTATATACATGTGTATGGGGGTGGGTTGGGCCATTTCTTTCGTCTGTTTCCTTGCGCTACCTCGCAAATGCGGGAGACCGACAAAAAAAAAAAAAAAATGAAATTTCAGGAAAAAATTTATGGATGTCCCATTCTTTTAAAGCATTTCTTCACTTTATCTGTTAATATCTACGTACAGTCATCTGTATTCTATACTGAAAGTTCAGTCATTTACCCATACACCATTTATGATCAGATTTACTCAGTGATTTCCAGCCTCAGATCTGCCAGAGAAACTTCTTAAAAAAAATCAAAAGCTAAGTACCATCCTTTGCATTATCTATATAGGTAGGAAACTTTCTATTTGTTGAAAAGAAGAAATATTTCTTGAGAATGTCATTGATATTTTGGCCATATTGTTTCATGAGAGATTAAAGTCAAGTTAGGCTCAATACAGAGAGGAATCTAGATTTGAAGCCAAGAGGAAGTGTATGTTTTGAACGTACATTTTGCTCATGTGTAGGTAGATAATCACTTGTAAAGTTTTACAAAGAAATAGTTGGATTATCTGCTCTACAGAATCCTAGAATGTTTTAAGATTTCTCTGTTTAACAGGCTTTCAGTTTGTCGATTGTACCATAAGAGGTACAATAATTTCCTTATGACTGGCAGAACTGACTAATCTAAGGATTTCTCTGCTGGAGTTAGGTTTGAATATTAGAGTATATGAAGTACATATTGGGAAGTGATTTATGTTATTACCATGGACTTTGCTATTTCAGATAAATTTTGAGTAGGTTTCTGATGTGTATCCTTATAAAACACAAGTGGTTCAGCGCTTTAGACATTAGACTAACTGATAACACAAAAAGGTGGTCCGTAGGTTATGAGAAGATATGCCACGTGGACTGCTTAGTTTGCCCACCTGTAACTAGAAAAGTACAGTACTCAGAAGACATTACCAAATGAAAATTTAGATTGGGGGCGCTTAGGTTCAGTAGATGCTGGGAGGCTAGATGAAAACAGTGGGGGCAAAACAAGAAAATTTGGAGAGTGAAGTATAAATTGATCAGGTCTGAAAATAGGAGGAACGGTTGAATTGAAGAACTTATTTGAGGTGAAATTCTGGTTGAGGACCAAAATTATTTATAAGTTGAAGGTCAGATTGAGCAGAAATTAAGGCAGAATTAGATTCAGGGGAGGGGAGGGATTTCATGCCCCAGTGTGCTTTATCTTTGACATACATCAAAGCAATATCCTTCAGACCACAATCAGGAGGTAAAGGTGTAGTGAAAGGAGAGATGTAGGATTTCATCCCAGCCAAGATGACTTCCAGTGTATGATTAGCCTAGGTCTTGGGGTATGCATGAGAAAGACCAGCAAAACTTGCCTAATTGGTACTGGATGTGAATGACATTGGTTCTGCTAAAAAGATTAGTGATGCCTTTGTTGGTGAATAACAAGATGGCTTTAGGAAAAGAAGAGGGCATGTAGCCCAGATTTTTTCCAAATAGGTTGGTTGTGCAGAACTTTACAGTAGCAAGTACCAATAGGATAGTGATATGATAAAGTTACTCATTATGTGCATGAAATTTCTGTGAATGGTTATTGAGGTTCTATTTATTTATATTTATTTATTTTGCTTTGTCGCTGTCTCCCGCGTTAGCGAGGTAGCGCAAAGAAACAGACGAAAGAATGGCCCAACCCACCCACATACACGTCCACACACGCAAATATACATACTTATACATATCAATGTATACATATATATACACACACAGACATATACATATATACACATGTACATAATTCATACTGTCTACCTTTATTCATTCCCATCGCCACCTCACCACACATGGAATAACAACCCCCTCCCCCCTCATGTGTGCGAGGTAGCGTTAGGAATAGACAACAAAGGCCCCATTCGTTCACACTCACACTCTAGCTGTCATATAATAATGCACCGAAACCACAGCTCTCTTTCCACATCCAGGCCCTACAGAACTTTCCATGGATTACCCCAGACGCTTCACATGCCCTGGTTCAATCCATTGACAGCACGTCGACCCCGGTATACCACATTGTTCCAATTCACTCTATTCCTTGCACGCCTTTCACCCTCCTGCATGTTCAGGCCCCGATCACTCAAAATCTTTTTCACTCCATCTTTCCACCTCCAATTTGGTCTCCCACTTCTCTTCGTTCCCTCGACCTTTGACACATATATCCTCTTTGTCAATCTTTCCTCACTCATTCTCTCCTTGTGACCAAACCATTTCAAAACACCCTCTTCTGCTCTCCCAACCACACTCTTTTTATTACCACACATCTCTCTTACCCTTACATTACTTACTCGATCAAACCACCTCACACCACACATTGTCCTCAAACATTTCATTTCCAGCACATCCACCCTCCTGTGCGCAACTCTATCCATAGCCCATGCCTCGCAACCATATAACATTGTTGGAACCACTATTCCTTCAAACATACCCATTTTTGCTTTCAGAGATAATGTTCTCGACTTCCACACATTCTTCAAGGCCCCCAGAATTTTTGCCCCCTCCCCCACCCTATGATCCACTTCCGCTTCCATGGTTCCATCCGCTGCCAGATCCACTCCCAGATATCTAAAACACTTCACTTCCTCCAGTTTTTCTCCATTCAAACTCACCTCCCAATTGACTTGACCCTCAACCCTACTGTACCTAATAACCTTGCTCTTATTCACATTTACTCTTAACTTTCTTCTTCCACACACTTTACCAAACTCAGTCACCAGCTTCTGCAGTTTCTCACATGAATCAGCCACCAGCGCTGTATCATCAGCGAACAACAACTGACTCACTTCCCAAGCTCTCTCATCCCCAACAGACTTCATACTTGCCCCTCTTTCCAAAACTCTTGCATTCACCTCCCTAACAACCCCATCCATAAACAAATTAAACAACCATGGAGACATCACACACCCCTGCCGCAAACCTACATTCACTGAGAACCAATCACTTTCCTCTCTTCCTACACGTACACATGCCTTACATCCTCGATAAAAACTTTTCACTGCTCCTAACAACTTGCCTCCCACACCATATATTCTTAATACCTTCCACAGAGCATCTCTATCAACTCTATCATATGCCTTCTCCAGATCCATAAATGCTACATACAAATCCATTTGCTTTTCTAAGTATTTCTCACATACATTCTTCAAAGCAAACACCTGATCCACACATCCTCTACCACTTCTGAAACCACACTGCTCTTCCCCAATCTGATGCTCTGTACATGCCTTCACCCTCTCAATCAATACCCTCCCATATAATTTACCAGGAATACTCAACAAACTTATACCTCTGTAATTTGAGCACTCTTATCCCCTTTGCCTTTGTACAATGGCACTATGCACGCATTCCGCCAATCCTCAGGTACCTCACCATGAGTCATACATACATTAAATAACCTTACCAACCAGTCAACAATACAGTCACCCCTTTTTTTAATAAATTCCACTGCAATACCATCCAAACCTGCTGCCTTGCCGGCTTTCATCCTCCGCAAAGCTTTTACTACCTCTTCTCTGTTTACCAAATCATTTTCCCTAACCCTCTCACTTTGCACACCACCTCGACCAAAACACCCTATATCTGCCACTCTATCATCAAACACATTCAACAAACCTTCAAAATACTCCATCTCCTTCTCACATCACCGCTACTTGTTATCACCTCCCCATTTGCGCCCTTCACTGAAGTTCCCATTTGCTCCCTTGTCTTACGCACTTTATTTACCTCCTTCCAGAACATCTTTTTATTCTCCCTAAAATTTAATGATACGCTGTCTCCCGCGTTTGCGAGGTAGCGCAAGGAAACAGACAAAAGAAATGGCCCAACCCATCCCCATACTTATGTATATACATACACGTCCACACACGCAAATAAACATACCTATACATCTCAATGTACACATATATATACACACACAGACACATACATATATACCCATGCACACAATTCACACTGTCTGCCTTTATTCATTCCCATCACCACCTCGCCACACATGGAATACCATCCTCCTCCCCCCTCATATGTGCGAGGTAGCGCTAGGAAAAGACAACAAAGGCCCCATTCGTTCACACTCAAGCTGTCATGCAATAATGCCCGAAACCACAGCTCCCTTTCCACATCCAGGCCCCACACAACTTTCCATGGTTTACCCCAGACGCTTCACATGCCCTGATTCAATCCACTGACAGGACGTCAACCCCGGTATACCACATCGATCCAATTCACTCTATTCCTTGCCTGCCTTTCACCCTCCTGCATGTTCAGGCCCCGATCACTCAAAATCTTTTTCACTCCATCTTTCCACCTCCAATTTGGTCTCCCACTTCTCCTCGTCCCCTCCACCTCCGACACATATATCCTCTTGGTCAGTCTTTCCTCACTCATTCTCTCCATGTGCCCAAACCATTTCAAAACACCCTCTTCTGCTCTCTCAACCACGCTCTTTTTATTTCCACACATCTCTCTTACCCTTACATTACTTACTCGATCAAACCACCTCACACCACACATTGTCCTCAAACATCTCATTTCCAGCACATCCACCCTCCTGCGCACAACGCTATCCATAGCCCACGCCTCGCAACCATACAACATTGTTGGAACCACTATTCCTTCAAACATACCCATTTTTGCTTTCCAAGATAATGTTCTCGACTTCCACACATTCTTCAAGGCTCCCAGGATCTTCGCCCCCTCCCCCACCCTATGATTCACTTCCGCTTCCATGGTTCCATCCGCTGCCAGATCCACTCCCAGATATCTGAAACACTTAACTTCCTCCAGTTTTTCTCCATTCAAACTTACCTCCCAATTGACTTGACCCTCAACCCTACTGTACATAATAACCTTGCTCTTATTCACATTTACTCTTAACTTTCTTCTTTCACACACTTTACCAAACTCAGTCACCAGCTTCTGCAGTTTCTCACATGAAACAGCCACCAGTGCTGTATCATCAGCGAACAGCAACTGACTCACTTCCCAAGCTCTCTCATCCACAACAGACTGCATACTTGCCCCTCTTTCCTAAACTCTTGCATTCACCTCCCTAACAACCCCATCCATAAACAAATTAAACAACCATGAAGACATCACACACCCCTGCTGCAAACCTACATTCACTGAGAACCAGTCACTTTCCTCTCTTCCTACACGTACACATGCCTTACATCCTCAATAAAAACTTTTCACTGCTTCTAACAACTTGCCTCCCACACCATATATTCTTAATACCTTCCACAGAGCATCTCTATCAACTCTATCATATGCCTTCTCCAGATCCATAAATGCTACATACAAATCCATTTGCTTTTCTAAGTATTTCTCACATACATTCTTCAAAGCAAACACCTGATCCACACATCCTCTACCACTTCTGAAACCACACTGCTCTTCCCCAATCTGATGCTCTGTACATGCCTTCACCCTCTCAATCGATACCCTCCCATATTATTTACCAGGAATACTCAACAAACTTATACCTCTGTAATTTGAGCACTCACTCTTATCCCCTTTGCCTTTGTACAATGGCACTATGCACGCATTCCGCCAATCCTCAGGCACCTCACCATGAGTCATACATACATTAAATAACCTTACCAACCAGTCAACAATACAGTCACCCCCTTTTTTAATAGATTCCACTGCAATACCATCCAAACCTGCTGCCTTGCTGGCTTTCATCTTCCGCAAAGCTTTTACTACCTCTTCAATGTTTATCAAATCATTTTCCCTAACCCTCTCACTTTGCACCCCACCTCGACCATAACACCCTATATCTGCCACTCTATCATCAAACACATTCAACAAACCTTCAAAATACTCACTCCATCTCCTTCTCACATCACCACTATTTGTTATCACCTCCCCATTAGTGCCCTTCACTGAAGTTCCCATATTAATATAAAATTGTTCCAGGACCTCTTTCATGAAAGGGTCCTAGTTTTACTCCAAGAGCTCATACAGCTCCAAGACTATGCTACTTCCAGTAGCTTGGAAATGATGGATTCTTATGGAATGAGAAGTCCTGCAATGAAACTCTACTTCCTTTTGTCAAGAATTGATGATAATACATCCTCACTGAGGTGACTTATCTCTCGTGTTTTAACCAAAGGCAGGCAAATTTGGTAATGCCAAAAATATGTATACCATTATTATTATAATACTTTGTCACTGTCTCCCACGTTAGCGAGGTAGCACAAGGAAACAGACGAAAGAATGGCCAAACCCACCCACATACACATGTATATACATAAATGCCCTGACATGCACATATACATACCTATACATTTCAATGTGTACATACATATACATACACAGACACATACATATATACACATGTACATATTCATACTTGCTGCCTTCATCCATCCCCATTGCCATCCCGCCCCACACACACACACACACACACACATATGTGTATATATATATATATATATATATATATATAAGTGAAAAGTTCTAATGAATAATATTTTTACATTTATTCATGTTTATTATTAACATACTTGCCGTAGTAATCCAGGTGATAGTAGTGTACTAATGTACAAATTAAGTTGATCTCTGAAATTTGAAACATTCTCTCATGATTAGCTTTCCTCAATTCATTGCAAGACTAACACACTAATGGACTGTAATGATATTATTCAGAGTACTAATAAGATTTTAAAGACCTTGGTTTTTGGATTTAACTATTAATTTTTATACTGTATCTTGAAGTCTTGTGTTTACTCAGTGATGGTTTCTTGAAGTCCTTGCTTAAAAGTTTCATAGTTTTTTACCAGATCAGTTTATTACATACTAAAGTAAAGGAAATGTAATAAAAGAATGATTAACATTTTCAGTGACTGTATGTGCTTGTGATTATTATTTTTACAGTCACTAAGTATTTTTTACCGAATATCTGTAATTGATTTTAAACCAAATACATAAAGTTAAAAGTAGATTACTAGTTAATATATTGGTTTCATGTGCCCATTAAAACACAGGTTTACTTGAATTTACCTTTGTAACAATCTTTCTTAACAGGCATCAACAGCGGTAGTGAGTGATGCCAATGGGTATCCCAATGGAAGTTTTGACTGTGGGAATACTGCAGTTCCTGTAAAATTTAGTGGACTGGGGAAGACTAATGGATCCATCGGTGGTTCATGTATGAATGGGAACAACAACAGTAAGACATGCCTCTCACTTAATGGTCATTCCCCAAAATCTAAAGTTTTAGCACCTACATGTGATGAATATATTCATATCAATAGTAAGATAAACAGTAACATTAAAAGTCACCTAAACAGTTTTAACAATGGCGATTTAAATGGTTACGAGACAGATTACATCAATGGAAGTTTGCACGAACGTGTAACAAGCCCAAATGGTGGCAAAGGCATTGGACACATGAAGACCTTTGGTAATGGTCATGTCAGTGGTTTTTTTAACAGTCATGCAAAAGACTTTCCTAATGGTTCCATGAACAATAGTTTCGAAATCGAGAGTAAGAACAATAAGAATGTGACATTTAGATTTGATAATTCATTAATAAGGAACAGTAAAGGCAGTGGCATTAATGTTACAGTGAATGGCAAGTTAGAAGATGATCACCTGAAGGTCAAAGCAAATGATGAGTACAAAGGTGACTTAAAAGGAAAGTTGAACAGTGAAGTTGTCGATGAAATTAGCACTGAACTGTGATAGTTATAAAAGTATGTTGTTCTTGATGTATATAGTCTTTATTTTGTTATTCATCCACTCATTTGTATATGCATTGTTGTAAGTGCCAAATGTTGTATGCAAATTTAGGATTTAATTTAAAACAGTGTATCATGCAGAGTGCACATTTACAGAGTACTGTAAAGTGATTTATGAAATAAATACTTGGGTGTGGAGCTAAAAAGATATTGTAGATAATAAATTGTATATAAGGCAGGTGTAGAATACCAATTAGAATGGGTCAGATTGGGCTTGGACACTACTACTTTTCACTGGAAATACAAAAAAAATTTTGCATTCGTTCATCATGCTCAAAATGTGATTACAAAATTGATTTTGTTTGTACTACTATAATTCAAGGTTAGCCCTCATAAACTTTTATATGACAAAGTTATTTGATACTGCACTAAACAAAAGTAAATATTTAGTTCACTTATCCATGGGCCCAGTCTGACTTTCATATATTTGATCTCATGAACTTAACAACTGTTAACAAAGTTCTCTCCCTTCCTCACCAAAGGAAGGTTGACTCAGAGTAACAAAAGATGACACACGCGAACACAAGAGTATCATACCCATTGGATTATCGCACTACATCGTGTTTGCATCGAACATATTTTGCAAGCTGTGTTCTTTTGATGTGTGCTGAATCTCTTAAATGTTCAAATTTTTAACCTTTGTGTAAAAGTTAAGTACTAACATCATTTCTGAAGGCATTGTATAATTTTTATCCTAATCATAGTTTACTATGCACTACAGAGTTTGACTTTGTAAAGTATGCATATTTAAAATCTAAATGGGTTACATCCTTGCTTCATAGTGAAGCTCTCAAAATCTTCGTCATGATCATGAGTAGCTGCGAAGGAGTCAGGTTTAATTCATAACAGGCTGGAGATTTTTTTCATTTTCTCCACTGATTGTACACTGTAGCAAATAATATACATAATAAGGAATTGTTATCTTTGATTAAAGTAATTCAATATAAATTATGTGTACATAAATTATTGTGCACATTGAGTGTTTATTGTATGTATAGGACAAAATTTCTTTGTATTCATACTTACTGCTGTAATTATTGGTACTAAATTCGTGATCATGATACAAAATTGCTGCATGTATGTTTGGGGTCACACTGTAAATTTGTTTAAATACTATAAAACTGTAAAAAAAGTAGATAAAGCCAAGTTTCACAAGGTGTACATAATTATTGTTTAAACTTTCAGAATGTTTCACCAGTGTTGGTTACAAGTGTATTGATCACCTGCACATTGCCTGTAGCATAGCAATAAACTCAACCTAAGCTTTAATGATCTTCCATCTCAACCTGATGTAATTATAGATAATTGATTTGGGATGTATTGAAGACCTTTTTACAATGCATCCCAACTGGGATGAAACATATGACATATATTTTCCCTCTTTGATTACTAGTTTACTGAATTGTATATTACTAGGACAGTATGTGATGTGAGGTGGTTTGATCAAGTAAGTAATGAAAGGTAACGAGAGATGTGTGGTAATAAAAAGAGTGAGTTTTGAGAGAGTAGAGGAGGGTGTATTGAAATGGTTTGGTCACATAGAGAGAATGAGTGAGGAAAGATTGACAAAGAGGATATATCTGTCAGAGGTGGAGGGAACGTGGAGAAGTGGGAGACCAAGGAATAGAGTTGATGGGAACAATGTGGTATACTGGGGTCGTCATGCTGTCGATGGATTGAACCAGGGCATGTGAGGCGTCTGGTGTAAACCATGAAAAGTTTTGTGGGGCCTGGATGTGGAAAGGGAGCTGTAGTTTCAGTGCATTATACATGACAGCTAGGGACTGTGTGTGAACGAATGTGGCCTCTGTTGTCTTTTCCTAGCGCTACCTCACTCACGTGCAGGGGGAGGGGGTTGTCATTTCATGTGTGGCGGGGTGGCGATGGGAATGAATAAAGGCAGCAAGTATGAATTATGTACATGTGTATATATGTATATGTAATTGATAGGGGAGAAAGAATACTTCCTATGTTTTCCCTGCATGTTGTAAAAGGCAACTAAAAGGCTAGGGAGCGGGGTGCTGGAAATCCTCCCCTCCTGTTTTTAATTTTCCAAAAGAAGGAATAGAGAAAGGAGCCAAGTGAGGATATTCCCTTTAAGGCTCAGTCCTCTGTTCTTAACGCTACCCTGCTAACACATGAAATGGCAAATATGTATGAAAAAATTGAATTTCTCATGTCATTCTTTTCTCCCTTTATCAGATATGGTCTATCATCTGTGATTTGTATATTTCTACCTCTTGTTTCATTGTTCCATAAATAATTAATGATACCAAGATGCCAACCCTTTAAGTTTCTTCTCCACTTATTTGATTGCCTTCATGCATTCATATGAAATTTCTGGGTTTTCGTCTTTTGCCCTTTGCTCTCCTTGAAGTTGTACGCAGTACAATTTAAATCAGCTGGAGTTTTTAATGGGTCAGAGTACTTTTGCTAGTACAGTCTTGTCAATTAGGTAGCCCATTATTGAAGTCCCGCTATGTCCATGTGCTACCTTTTTTTCCTTATTGGCCATATATGTACTATGGCATTTATTATTCACCTTTCCTTCTATCATTACAGTTTTACTATCGTTTCTACAAATTTTCTGAATAATTTGTTAATACCTCAACCATTCTGATACCTTGGTATTTCTTTTAGCTATCATAGTTTGCTTTCTGAGTCATTCACCTCTTAATGCTTTTGTTTCCCACTTACAGATTCTGTCCAGATTTATTTCCTTAACTAGGATATGAACTTGTTTTACCCAGAATTTTTGTATATCATCCCCTTCCCCTTGGAAACCCAGAAAACTATCCTGTGTGTGTTTGTGTGTGTGTAAGTGGCTTAATTTTGTGAATGAATAATTTTGAGGATTTGAGGACTGTTAAGGTTAGTGTTGCTTTCATTATTGTGTTGTAGTTATTCTGGAATTATATCTTTTCAACTGCTATACCTACTTGGCAGTGCAGGACAAGAATTTGTAACTCAATTAAATATTTATTTTCTGGGTTCTGTTTGAGGAGTTGTTAATGATTGCCCTTATGTATCCATGCTTGTTTCCTGTTGCCATGCAGAAAAATTAAGATTTTATATTTTCAGAATTATTTAGTTGTTTTAAGAATTCAGTGAGGTCTTCCTTCACTCTCTTTTCCTTTTGTGTTCTCCTAAGCATGATTATCTTCAGGTCCTTAGCACAGGAGGTAAATCTGTACTGTCTTTTGTTTATTAATGTCTCCATTAGGAAGTGAAGTGTTTTAGATATCTGGGAGTGGATCTGGCAGCGGATGGAACCATGGAAGCAGAAGTGGATCATAGGGTGGGGGAGGGGGCGAAAATTCTGGGGGCCTTGAAAAATGTGTGGAAGTCGAGAACATTATCTCGGAAAGCAAAAATGGGTATGTTTGAAGGAATAGTGGTTCCAACAATGTTGTATGGTTGCGAGGCGTGGGCTATGGATAGAGTTGTGTGCAGGAGGATGGATGTGCTGGAAATGAGATGTTTGAGGACAATGTGTGGTGTGAGGTGGTTTGATCAAGTGAGTAACGTAAGGGTAAGAAAGATGTGTGGAAATAAAAAGAGCGTGGTTGAGAGAGCAGAAGAGGGTGTTTTGAAGTGGTTTGGGCACATGGAGAGAATGAGTGAGGAAAGATTGACCAAGAGGATATATGTGTCGGAGGTGGAGGGAACGAGGAGAAGAGGGAGACCAAATTGGAGGTGGAAAGATGGAGTGAAAAAGATTTTGTGTGATCGGGGCCTGAACATGCAGGAGGGTGAAAGGAGGGCAAGGAATAGAGTGAATTGGAGCGATGTGGTATACTGGGGTTGACGTGCTGTCAGTGGATTGAATCAAGGCATGTGAAGTGTCTGGGGTAAACCATGGAAAGCTGTGTAGGTATGTAATTTGCGTGTGTGGACGTATGTATATACATGTGTATGAGGGGGGGTTGGGCCATTTCTTTCGTCTGTTTCCTTGCGCTACCTCGCAAACGCGGGAGACAGCGACAAAGTATAATAAATAAATAAATAATTAGTTTAAAAGAAACTTTGTGTGTGCTGCCTATTCTGTGAAGAGGTGAAAAGACTTCAAAAATCTTTGGAAAATACACATATCTATATTTGTTGTTTTTCTTCACCTATCATTCCATTTTGTTAAACTCTACCCTTGACAGCGTGAACTACTGGTTTTTGGACTAGCTTAACCTACACATTGATTTTATCTTGTTTTCTCCAGTTCTGTTGCTGCATCTCATGCTGCACTTGTGTGTAATTTCCTGTTTGTTGGCCTCCTTTTGTTTTTCCTAACCTTGCATTTCTGATGTGGGGGCTATTGAATTTTCCATTGGTAATTGATCGAACTCTCATGGCTTGGCCTGTGCCACATGTTACTCACTTTTTTTTGCATAGGACATTTTTCCTCGCTTCCTCCACACTTTTTTGCAGTTAGGAAATATTTGTTGTTGTCAACCATCTATCCATTGTGTGGACTCACACAGTTTTAACCGTAGATGAATTTTGATAAAGTAAACAAAATACAGTACTCATTAAATCTCATGCATTTGTTTCCAGTCACGTAAAAAAGCAATTGGAATAAGAATAATATTTTGAATGTGTACATTTTCTGTGTTTTTTTTTTTTTTTTTTTTTATACTTTGTCGCTGTCTCCCGCGTTTGCGAGGTAGCGCAAGGAAACAGACGAAAGAAATGGCCCAACCCCCCCCCCCATACACATGTACATACACACGTCCACACACGCAAATATACATACCTACACAGCTTTCCATGGTTTACCCCAGACGCTTCACATGCCTTGATTCAATCCACTGACAGCACGTCAACCCCTGTATACCACATCGCTCCAATTCACTCTATTCCTTGCCCTCCTTTCACCCTCCTGCATGTTCAGGCCCCGATCACACAAAATCTTTTTCACTCCATCTTTCCACCTCCAATTTGGTCTCCCTCTTCTCCTTGTTCCCTCCACCTCCGACACATATATCCTCTTGGTCAATCTTTCCTCACTCATTCTCTCCATGTGCCCAAACCATTTCAAAACACCCTCTTCTGCTCTCTCAACCACGCTCTTTTTATTTCCACACATCTCTCTTACCCTTACGTTACTTACTCGATCAAACCACCTCACACCACACATTTTCCTCAAACATCTCATTTCCAGCACATCCATCCTCCTGCGCACATCTCTATCCATAGCCCACGCCTCGCAACCATACAACATTGTTGGAACCACTATTCCTTCAAACATACCCATTTTTGCTTTCCGAGATAATGTTCTCGACTTCCACACATTTTTCAAGGCTCCCAGAATTTTCGCCCCCTCCCCCACCCTATGATCCACTTCCGCTTCCATGGTTCCATCCGCTGACAGATCCACTCCCAGATATCTAAAACACTTCACTTCCTCCAGTTTTTCTCCATTCAAACTCACCTCCCAATTGACTTGACCCTCACCCCTACTGTACCTAATAACCTTGCTCTTATTCACATTTACTCTTAACTTTCTTCTTCCACACACTTTACCAAACTCAGTCACCAGCTTCTGCAGTTTCTCACATGAATCAGCCACCAGAGCTGTATCATCAGCTGTGTTATGGCTTTAAAAAAAGTTTTAGAGCTTAACCTACTTCATTGCTATAAGAAAATGAAGTTAGGATTTTGCCCAAGATACATCATGTATAAAGAAGCCTAACATGTAACTTCAGAAATTGAAGAACATTACATTTTGGCCATGAAAAATTGTGCATGTGTTATCCACATCACTAGAATGAATGGGCATAACTCTAGTCTAATTATTCAGTCACTTATAAATTGTTTAAACCAGGAAATGAATCTGGTTTTATAACTTGATAATTCCACATTTAGCCTGTGACATAAATGTGTTTTGGGGTAAAAGGCAACAATAAAAACTAGAGGAAGGAATGGGAAATTATTTACAACTAGCTTGCTTACTGTCATGACTGAAATTCTTTTGAAGACCAATGGATTTAGTTAAGAAGAAATTTCAAGCACTTTAGTTTTACCCTGCTACTTCTAACCCATTTGTCACTGTGGGAAACTCCGATATCTATGTTTTCCAAATTATATTTCTGCACTTTTTTTTTTCAAATTGTACTGTAAGCATTTAACACCTACTTATATATCTATGCCACTTGTAGAAATATTTAACCTAATATCCTTCCATATAAATTTCTCAGTGAATGTAGGTTTGCGGCAGGGGTGTGTGATGTCTCTATGGTTGTTTAATTTGTTTATGGATGGCGTTGTTAGGGAGGTGAATGCAAGAGTTTTGGAAAGGGGCAAGTATGCAGTCTGTTGTGGATGAGAGAGCTTGGGAAGTGAGTCAGTTGTTGTTCGCTGATGTTACATCACTGGTGGCTGATTCATGTAAGAAACTGCAGAAGCTGGTTACTGAGTTTGGTAAAGTGTGTGAAAGAAGAAAGTTAAGAGTAAATGTGAATAAGAGCAAGGTTATTAGGTACAGTAGGGTTGAGGGTCAAGTCAACTGGGAGGTAAGTTTGAATGGAGAAAAACTGGAAGAAGTAAAGTGTTTTAGATATCTGGCAGTGGATCTGGCAGTGGATGGAACCATGGAAGCGGAAGTGGATCATAGGGTGGGGGAGGGGGCGAAAATCCTGGGAGCCTTGAAGAATGTGTGGAAGTCGAGAACATTATCTCGGAAAGCAAAAATGGGTATTTTTGAAGGAATAGTGGTTCCAACAATGTTGTATGGTTGTGAGGCGTGGGCTATGGATAGAGTTGTGCGCAGGAGGGTGGATGTGCTGGAAATGAGATGTTTGAGGACAATGTGTGGTGTGAAGTGGTTTGATCGAGTAAGTAACGTAAGGGTAAGAGAGATGTGTGGAAATAAAAAGAGCGTGGTTGAGAGAGCAGAAGAGGGTGTTTTGAAATGGTTTGGGCGCATGGAGAGAATGAGTGAGGAAAGATTGACCAAGAGGATATATGTGTCGGAGGTGGAGGGAACGAGGAGAAGTGGGAGACCAAATTGGAGGTGGAAAGATGGAGTGAAAAAGATTTTGTGTGATCGGGGCCTGAACATGCAGGAGGGTGAAAGGAAGGCAAGGAATAGAGTGAATTGGATCGATGTGGTATACCGGGGTTGACATGCTGTCAGTGGATTGAATCAGGGCATGTGAAGCGTCTGGGGTAAACCATGGAAAGCTGTGTAGGTATGTATATTTGCGTGTGTGGACGTATGTATATACATGTGTATGGGGGTGGGTTGGGCCATTTCTTTCGTCTGTTTCCTTGCGCTACCTCGCAAACGCAGGAGACAGCAACAAAGAAAAAAATAAATAGATAAATAAATTTCCTGTGCTGGAGGTAGCACAAATGCTCCATAGAATACCTTTCTTGTGTCACCTACATAGCCTAGGAGACTGAAGGATTACTTTGACAGTTATGAGCTACATTTTAACCTTAAGCTTAAAACTTTTGTTGCAGTCTGAAAATTCTCATTATGGGTTTTTATATAGTTGCCTCTTAACATTAAGCAAATTGAATACCATAAGACCCATAACTCTAGTATGGGTTTTGTGTGATTGTAAGGATTCTAGGGCCAAAATGTTGGCTTACCCATTTGCAGAAGTTTGGAAAATGGACATATTGTTTGATATAAGTATGCAAGACACCAAGGACTTTTCTGAAACTTTCAATATAAATACGAAATATTTGGAAGATTATTGAATCAATTCCTGAATCAATTCCTACATCAGATTCAGCTATTTCCATTGAGTTAATGGTTGTGCTTCTGCACGAACTCACACTAGTTGTCTTATATCCTTGGGTTAATAAGAAAAAGAAACCATAATTTTTTGAGGATCTGTCCCATGTTATGAAGATGATTTAAGGGAAAACATGTTTTTTCACCTCATGAATACTCCCCCCCTCCCCCAATCTACACCTATGTCTTTTTGAAGTTGTATAAAATGGTTTACTCAGGAGCTTGACCAACTCATAACTCGTGTGTCATTCAATAGCAATATTACTGATATTCACGTATTACGTGATTTCTCTTCAAAATCATATATTGTAGTGGAATGAGGTAGGGTAAGGCAACTGCAGGGGGAGGGGGGAATCCAGGTTTATGATTGAACAATTGAACTTCTCTCGCTGTAAGTCGGATGCTTTTGAAACTCGAATTCTGAAAGCAATGCGGGTCGAAACGTCCGCCATTGCTCTAAGGTTAAAAATGAGAACTAAAGATTGGGATGTCTTTGGTATAAGGGTTCGTGCAAGCTTATAGGAATAAAGATGGCGAACCCCAACATTATAAAGTTGGAATAATGCAAATCTCGCTGGAAGTGTGTAAACATACTGTTGCTATACAGATTTCAAGAACAGGATGAATTTTCAGCGATTGGACTTGACGGCAAAGATGCGAGGATATCTTTAAAGGAATTGTAGATCATTGTTTAAATATGGACCTGAGGAAGAAGACAACGTTAACATTGTGGGAGTATTGCCGGACTTAAAAAAGCGTTTACAACGCGAGTGAAATAAAAAAAAAATCACGTTGACGTGGTTGTTTCACTTGAAGTATAGTCTCGTCAAATGATTTTTTCACTTAATAGGAGTCCATATTTCCCAGTTATTGGAATTAGCGAAATCTTAATCAGCGGGAGCCTTTAGAAAGAGGTCATGTGAAACAAGGGCGATATTGCAATGAAATTGGTCCTGGCATACTTATATATATATATATATATATATATATATATATATATATATATATATATATATATATATATATATATATATATATATATAACTTGACAATGTATATGCATCTTAACGTTTATCACG
Organism: Panulirus ornatus; assembly: GCF_036320965.1. Classification (NCBI taxonomy): domain Eukaryota; kingdom Metazoa; phylum Arthropoda; class Malacostraca; order Decapoda; family Palinuridae; genus Panulirus; species Panulirus ornatus. The sequence goes on from NC_092269.1 coordinate 34,241,260, forward strand.
GGATAAAAATATGAATCATATCGGTGAGTATATGCTCGTTGTTGGCTCATCCAAGGATTTTCTAGATAAGTTTTTAGTATATATATATATATATATATATATATATATATATATATATATATATATATATCATATTTGGCCGAGTCACTGGACGCATTGGGAAGGCGGGAACCATAACTGGCAACAATACGAACACGAAGGTCGGATCTACGTGAAAAAGATATTTCCATTATCCGAAAATGAAATATCTATAGCCAAATATTATGTATATAATTCATATGTTAGCATACCCTTTTATTTTTTGCCCTATAGATATGTTGCAGAAACATATGAAGGTGGTATTGCGATGATGGTAATACCGATAATTTTTTCTAGTGTGCTTTATCATATTCGATAGAGAGGTTATCAAGATGTCTTAATTGTGCGCACATACTGTCATAAGAGATTCTTATTCATATAGAAACACAACTCTCCCAGGAAAAGTGACGGTTATATCGTCGGAAATGATGATCTGCGCATCGTCTTTCGCGCATCGTGCGCAATGTCTCCGGCGCATTGGAGACTCCAGTATCAAATAAAGATCTGTACGTTATTTTATTACTGATATATATATATATATATATATATATATATATATATATATATATATATATATATATATATATATACGAAACATTTTTATGCATAGATATAATTTTTAATCGATATTTTTTGGTTGCAACTCATAAGAAGTATCTCATATGACCATTCGGACGACTTGGTCATCGAGACGCAGGAGGAAGGAAAATGGCCGCCGGACATTCGTTGAAAACTATTGTCAAGATGGTAAGAACCATTATAACTAGGGAGAAAATAGAATAGTGATTCCTTCAGTAGTGTTGAAAAGCATCCATTCATGATGGAAAAAGTGGTGAAGTCAGTCGTAAGTGTTAAGGATGGGCATAACAAGAGTGCCGGTAATGGTGGCTGGGGCCATACCCAAGCGGAGGGTATGGCCTGGAAGAAGCATTCAGCATTTCAGTACCCTCATAATGTCAAGGGAAAGTGACGGGTACTCCTTGTTCAAAGTTGAACATGCTGTATCTTACAGGTAACAGGTGTGCAAATGTGTAAAATACGAATTAGGGTTGTAGCTAGGAATACGGTGAGGAGTGTCGGTAAGGTTTGTAAAAGTACTTTTGTATTTTATCCCGGCATCTCTAACAGCTTTAGATTTGAATTAATTGATCTTTTAGGTTGTAGTACTCCAGGATGATGACAACAGGTGAGGAGTTTGAATATATGAGGTTATGTGTGGTGTACGTGAGTGTGATCCCGTCGTGTATAGGCGCTAGTACAACATGATGTCCCTGGGGTGGAATTTCCAGCATTGTGTTAGGGGTCGTAGTTGGTATGAGTTTTTAAATCACAGGTTCTCAAAATCTTGTTTCCGAAAAGAGACAATTTATGAAAATTCGATATTACGTAAATACTTCTTGGATGTGTTTCCCGACATCCAGTATACCATTTTGCCTAGTCCACAACCATGGATGGAGCAGTCGTATTCTTTTTATTAGGGTATTGTACACACTGGTGTGGCAGGAAGTGTTGCGCCGACCAAGATTTGAAAAATGGTGCCCTTAGTGGCAGGTGATTCGGTGTGACAGGTGGTTGGCTTGAAGGTACTCCCGACCAAGGTATCAGGCCTAGAGTTATGGGGGCATCCTTATGGATAAGCATCTTAAAATATGCCTTTGCGACTGGCATGCAGAATTTCGAAGTAGGTAGTTAGGTGTTTAGAGGAACGTGCTCTGTCTCTCTCCCGCACCACCACTGGTATACTGTCCCCCCCCCCCCCCCCCAACTCATCTACCTCTCCTCCTTCCTCATGTCACCTTGTTTAGCCTTTGTGTGTGTCTTAAATGCCTTTCAGTTCCACTTATTATTCATGAAGTGCTTGTACGAAGTTTGGATTATAAGATAAGGTTAGTTTATGAAAATTGTGTTAAAATGTTGATAAAAGTCAAGGAAACAGACACATGTTTTATAGGATTATGATCTGGGTACTACTTATATGGAATAGTTATTGCCAAAGATTGATATAGAAACGTCTTTTTCAAGCTTCAATTTTTTCTCCAGTGGTAGGGTTGTCAAGAACAGGGAAAATGCTAGGTTATGTGATGAGTAAATTAAAATGCATCAAAGTTAAATTACATAATAAAAATCTGTCAGAATGCTTCAGATGTCTTTGGTTCGGTTGATAATCAAATGTTATAAGTATAAAAACACTCTTATCTGGTTTGCTTTACGTAAATAGAGAAATCGCCTAACTTTTTTAAAACTTGCATTCATATATTGCGATACTTGGTGTCATTTTTTGGAATGTGTTTTAAAGGAAAATACTCATTTTTACACTTGAAAGTCTTTTCTGGCACTGTTACAGCATCATTTGTGGTTTATATTGACACAAACCAAAGTAAAGCTCTGTAGAAAATAAGCACTAGATGAATGACTTTTGTCTGTTTTCTGCATGACAGTTACTTAAGTTTCCTCATGGATAATGTGAAGACATTTGAAAATGAGACGGGGACGCAGAGTGTTTTCTGCAGGACCATTACTTTAGTGTCCTCATGCATAGTGTGAAGACATTTGAAAATGAGACAGGGACGCAGAGTGTTTTCTGCATGACAGTTACTTTAGTGTCCTCATGCATAGTTTGAAGACTTGGAAATGAGACTTACTGAAATGAGCTAGTTGATTAGTGCGAATTGTAGACATATCTTCAAAGTTAATAATGATTTCAGAAAATCTTTAATGATTGGTAATTAATCCCAAATTTTCTGTTGAATTGTTATTGCTGTTGAGAATTGCCTATATATTTTTTTAAGTACTAACTCTAGATTCAGGGTTGAATTTGTGAATTTAAGTAATGTTATGAAATTTTACAGTGTGGTTTCAGAAGTGGTAAAGGGTGTGTGGATCAGGTGTTTGCTTTGAAAAATGTATGTGAGAAATACTTAGAGAAACAGATGGATTTGTGTGTAGCATTTATGGATCTGGAGAAGGCATATGATAGGGTTGATAGAGATGCTTTGTGAAAGGTATTAAGAGTATATGGTTTGGGAGGTAAGTTGCTGGAGGCTGTGAAAAGTTCTTATCAAGGATGCTAGGCATGTGTACAAGTAGGAAGAGGTGTGTGGAAATGGTTTGGTCACATGGAGACAATGAGTGAGGAAAGATTGACAAAGAGGATATATGTGTCAGAGGTAGAGGGAATGAGAAGTGGGGGACGAAATTGGAGGTGGAAGGATGGAGTGAAGATTTTGAGCAATTGTGGCTTGAACATGCAGAAGGGTGAAAGGCGTGCAAGAAATAGAGTGAATTGGAACAATGTGATATACCGGGGTTGATGTGCTGTCAATAGATTAAACCAGGGCATGTGAAGTGTCGGGTAAACCATGGAAAGTTTTGTAGGGCCTGGATGTGGAAAGGGAGTTGTGGTTTAGGTGCATTACACTTGACAGCTAGAGACTGAGTGTGAGCGAATGTGGCCTTTTTTGTCCTTTCCTAGTGCTACCTTGTGTGTGTGTGTGTGTGTGTGTGTGGGGGGGGCGGGGGGAGGGGGGGCAGCAGGGAATGCTATTTCATGTGTTGTGGGGTGGCGACAGGAATGGATGATGATAGCAAATATGAATGTGTACGTATGTATACATTGAAATTCATAATTATGCATATGTGCGTGTGTGGGCGTTCATGTATATACATGGGTATATGGGTGGGTTGGGCCATTCTTTTTGTTTCCTTGCACTACCTCGCTAACATGGGAGACGGCATTTAAGTGTGTGTGTATGTGTATATATTTTTTCTTTAAAACTATTCGCCATTTCCCGCATTAGCAAGGTAGCGTTAAGAACAGAGGACTGGGCCTTTTTTGGAATATCCTCACCTGGCACCCTCTGTTCCTTCTTTTGGAAAATTGAAAAAAAAAAAAAAACGAGAGGGGAGGATTTCCAGCCCCCTGCTCCCTCCCCTTTCAGTCGCCTTCTACGACACGCAGGGAATACGTGGGAAGTATTCTTAATCCCCTATCCCCAGGGATATGTGTGTGTATATATATATATATATATATATATATATATTTTTTTTTTTTTTTTTTTTTATACTTTGTCGCTGTCTCCCGCGTTTGCGAGGTAGCGCAAGGAAACAGACGAAAGAAATGGCCCAACCCCCCCCCATACACATGTATATACACACGTCCACACACGCAAATATACATACCTACACAGCTTTCCATGGTTTACCCCAGACGCTTCACATGCCTTGCTTCAATCCACTGACAGCACGTCAACCCCTGTATACCACATGACTCCAATTCACTCTATTTCTTGCCCTCCTTTCACCCTCCTGCATGTTCAGGCCCCGATCACACAAAATCTTTTTCACTCCATCTTTCCACCTCCAATTTGGTCTCCCTCTTCTCCTCGTTCCCTCCACCTCCGACACATATATCCTCTTGGTCAATCTCTCCTCACTCATTCTCTCCATGTGCCCAAACCATTTCAAAACACCCTCTTCTGCTCTCTCAACCACGCTCTTTTTATTTCCACACATCTCTCTCACCCTTACGTTACTTACTCGATCAAACCACCTCACACCACACATTGTCCTCAAACATCTCATTTCCAGCACATCCATCCTCCTGCGCACATCTCTATCCATAGCCCACGCCTCGCAGCCATACAACATTGTTGGAACCACTATTCCCTCAAACATACCCATTTTTGCTTTCCGAGATAATGTTCTCGACTTCCACACATTTTTCAAGGCTCCCAAAATTTTCGCCCCCTCCCCCACCCTATGATCCACTTCCGCTTCCATGGTTCCATCCGCTGACAGATCCACTCCCAGATATCTAAAACACTTCACTTCCTCCAGTTTTTCTCCATTCAAACTCACCTCCCAATTGACTTGACCCTCACCCCTACTGTACCTAATAACCTTGCTCTTATTCACATTTACTCTCAACTTTCTTCTTCCACACACTTTACCAAACTCAGTCACCAGCTTCTGCAGTTTCTCACATGAATCAGCCACCAGCGCTGTATCATCAGCGAACAACAACTGACTCACTTCCCAAGCTCTCTCATCCCCAACAGACTTCATACTTGCCCCTCTTTCCAGGACTCTTGCATTTACCTCCCTTACAACCCCATCCATAAACAAATTAAACAACCATGGAGACATCACACACCCCTGCCGCAAACCTACATTCACTGAGAACCAATCACTTTCCTCTCTTCCTACACGTACACATGCCTTACATCCTCGATAATATATATATATATATATATATATATATATATATATATATATATATATATGCGGAATGCTTGCATAGTGCCATTGTACAAAGGCAATGGGGATAAGAGTGAGTACTCAAATTACAGAGGTATAAGTTTGTTGAGTATTCCTGGTAAATTATATGGGAGGGTATTGATTGAGAGGGTGAAGGCGTGTACAGAGCATCAGATTGGGGAAGAGCAGTGTGGTTTCAGAAGTGGTAGAGGATGTGTGGATTAGGTGTTTGCTTTGAAGAATGTATGTGAGAAATACTTAGAAAAACAAATGGATTTGTATGTAGCATTTATGGATCTGGAGAAGGCATATGTTAAGAGTTGATAGAGATGCTCTGTGGAAGGTTTTAAGAATATATGGTGTGGGAGGCAAGTTGTTTGAAGCAGTGAAAAGTTTTTATCGAGGATGTAAGGCATGTGTACGTGTAGGAAGAAAGGAAAGTGATTGGTTCTCAGTGAATGTAGGTTTGCGGCAGGGGTGTGTGATGTTCTCAGTGAATGTAGGTTTGCGGCAGGGGTGTGTGATGTCTCCATGGTTGTTTAATTTGTTTATGGATGGGGTTGTTAGGGAGGTGAATGCAAGAGTTTTGGAAAGAGGGGCAAGTATGCAGTCTGTTGTGGATGAGAGAGCTTGGGAAGTGAGTCAGTTGTTCGCTGATGATACAGCGCTGTTGGCTGATTCATGTAAGAAACTGTAGAAGCTGGTTACTGAGTTTGGTAAAGAGTGTGAAAGAAGAAAGTTAAGAGTAAATGTGAATAAGAGCAAGGTTATTAGGTACAGTAGGGTTGAGGGTCAAGTCAATTGGGAGGTAAGTTTGAATGGAGAAAAACTGGAGGAAGTGAAGTGTTTTAGATATCTGGGAGTGGATCTGGCAGCGGATGGAACCATGGAAGTGGAAGTGAATCATAGGGTGGGGGAGGGGCGAAAATTCTGGGAGCCTTGAAGAATGTTTGGAAGTCGAGAACATTATCTCAGAAAGCAAAAATGGCTATGTTTGAAGGAATAGTGGTTCCAACAATGTTGTATGGTTGCGAGGCGTGGGCTATGGATAGAGTTGTGCGCAGGAGGGTGGATGTGCTGGAAATGAGATGTTTGAGGACAATATGTGGTGTGAGGTGGTTTGATCGAGTAAGTAATGTAAGGGTGAGAGAGATGTGTGGAAATAAAAAGAGTGTAGTTGAGAGAGCAGAAGAGGGTGTTTTGAAATGGTTTGGTCACATGGAGAGAATGAGTGGGGAAAGATTGACCAAGAGGATATATGTGTCGGAGGTGGAGGGAACGAGGAGAAGTGGGAGACCAAATTAGAGGTGGAAAGATGGAGTGAAAAAGATTTTGAGTGATCGGGGCCTGAACATGTAGGGGGTGAGAGGCGGGCAAGGAATAGAGTGAATTTGATCGATGGGGTGTACCGGGGTCGACATGCTGTCAATGGATTGAATCAGGGCATGTGAAGCATCTGGGGTAAACTATGGAAAGTTCTGTGGGGCCTGGATGTGGAAAGGGAGCTGCGGTTTCGGGCATTATTACATGACAGCTAGAGACTGAGTGTGAATGAATGGGGCCTTTGTTGTCTTTTCCTAGCGCTACCTCGCACACATTAGGGGGGAGGGGGATGTTATTCCATGTGTGGCGAGGTGGCGATGGGAATAAATAAAGGCAGACAGTATGAATTATGTACATGTGTATATATGTATATGTCTGTGTGTGTATATATATGTGTACATTGAGATGTATAGGTATGTATATTTGCATGTGTGGACTTGTATGTATGTACATGTGTATTGGGGGTGGGTTGGGCCATTTCTTTCGTCTGTTTCCTTGTGCTACCTCGCAAACATGGGAGACCGACAAAGCAAAATTTATAATAAATATAATATATATATCGCTACCTCGCTGATGTGGGAAATGGCGAATAGTATGAAAGAAAAAGAAAAGAAAAATATATATATATATATTGGATCAGATGTTTGCTTTGAAGAATGTATGTGAGAAGTACTTAGAAAAGCAAATGGATTTGGATGTAGCAGTTATGGATCTGGAGAAGGCATATTATAAGAGTTAATAGAGATGCTCTGTGGAAGGTATTAAGAATATATGGTGTGGGAGACAAGTTGTTAGAGGCAATGAAAAGTTTTTATCGAGGATGTAAGGCATGTGTACGTGTAGGAAGAAAGTGATTGGTTCTCAGTGAATTTTGGTTTGCAGCAGGGGTGTGTGATGTCTCCATGGTTGTTTAATTTGTTTATGGATGGGGTTATTAGAAAGGTGAATGCAAGAGTTTTGGAAAGAGGGGCTATTATGCAGTCTGTTGTGGATGAGAGACTTGGAAAGTGAGTCAGTTGTTATTCACTGATGATACAGCGCTGGTGGCTGACTTTGGTAAAGTGTGTGAAAGGGGAAAGCTGAGAGTAAATGTGAATAAGAGCAAGGTTATTAGGCACAGTAGGGTTGAGGGTCAAGTAAATTGGGAGGTAAGTGTGAATGGAGAAAAACTGGAGGAAGTGGAAGTGTTTTAGATATCTGGGAGTGGATTTGGCAGTGGATGGAACCATGGAAGCGGTAGTGAATCATAGGGTGCGGGAGGGGGCAAAAGTTCTGGGAACTTTGAAGAATGTGTGGAAGTCAAGAACTTTATCTTAGAAAGCAAATATGGGTATGTTTGAAGGAATAGATGTATGGTTGCGGGCATGGGCTATAGATAGAGCTGTGTGGAGGAGGGTGGATGTGCTGGAAATGAGATGTTTGAGGACAATGTGTGGTGTGAGGTGGTTTGATCGAGTAAGTAATGAAAGGGTAAGAGAGATGTGTGGTGGTAAAAAGAGTGTGGTTGAGAGAGCAGAAGAGGGTGTTTTGAAATGGTTTAGTCACATGGAGAGAAAGAGTGCGGAAAGATTGACAAAGAGGATGTATGTGTCAGAGGTGCAGGGAACGAGAAGTGGGAGACCAAATTGGAGGTGGAAAGATGGAGTGAAAAAGATTTTGAGTGATAAGGGCCTGAACATGCAGAAGGGTGAAAGGCGTGCAAGGAATAGAGTGAATTGGAATGATGTGGTATACCGGGGTCGACGTGCTGTCAATGGATTGAACCAGGGCATGGGAAGCGTCTGGGGTAAACCATGGGAAGTTCAGTGGGGTCTGGATGCGGAAAGGGAGCTGTGGTTTTTGTGCTTTATACATGACAGCTAGAGACTGAATGTGAACAAATGTGGCCTTTGTTGTCTTTTCCTAGCACTACTCCACACACATGCTGGGGGAAGGGGGTTGGTATTTCATTACGTGGTGGGGTGGCAGCGGGAATGAATAAGGGCAGACAGTATGAATTATGTACATATGTATATATGTATATGTCTGTGTGTGTATATATGTGTATACTTTGAGATGTATGGGTATGTATATTTGTGTGTGTGGACGTGTATGTATATACATGTGTATGTGGGTGGGTTGGGCCATTGTTTCGTCTGTTTCCTTGCACTACCTCGCTAACGCGGGAGACCGCGACAATGTATAATGAATGAAATAGATAAAATTTATGTATATAATTTTTTTTTTTTTTTCATACTATTCGCCATTTCCCGCGATAGCGAGGTAGCGTTAAGAACAGAGGACTGGGCCTTTGAGGGAATATCCTCACCTGGCCCCCTTCTCTGCTCCTTCTTTTGGAAAATTAAAAAAAAAAAAAAACGAGAAGGGAGGATTTCCAGCCCCCTGCTCCCTTCCCTTTTAGTCGCCTTCTACGACACGCAGGGAATACGTGGGAAGTATTCTTTCTCCCCTATCCCCAGGGATAATATATATATATATATATATATATATATATAATATATTTATTTATTTATTTATTATACTTTGTCGCTGTCTCCCGCGTTTGCGAGGTAGCGCAAGGAAACAGACGAAAGAAATGGCCCAAACCCCCCCCCCCCCCCATACACATGTATATACATACGTCCACACACAAATATACATACCTACACAGCTTTCCATGGTTTACCCCAGACGCTTCACATGCCTTGATTCAATCCACTGACAGCACGTCAACCCCGGTATACCACATCGCTCCAATTCACTCTATTCCTTGCCCTCCTTTCACCCTCCTGCATGTTCAGGCCCCGATCCCACAAAATCTTTTTCACTCCATCTTTCCACCTCCAATTTGGTCTCCCTCTTCTCCTCGTTCCCTCCACCTCCGACACATATATCCTCTTGGTCAATCTTTCCTCACTCATTCTCTCCATGTGCCCAAACCACTTCAAAACACCCTCTTCTGCTCTCTCAACCACGCTCTTTTTATTTCCACACCTCTCTCTTACCCTTACGTTACTCACTCGATCAAACCACCTCACACCACACATTGTCCTCAAACATCTCATTTCCAGCACATCCATCCTCCTGCGCACAACTCTATCCATAGCCCACGCCTCACAACCATACAACATTGTTGGAACCACTATTCCTTCAAACATACCCATTTTTGCTTTCCGAGATAATGTTCTCGACTTCCACACATTCTTCAAGGCCCCCAGAATTTTTGCCCCCTCCCCCACCCTATGATCCACTTCCGCTTCCATGGTTCCATCCGCTGCCAGATCCACTCCCAGATATCTAAAACACTTCACTTCCTCCAGTTTTTCTCCATTCAAACTCACCTCCCAATTGACTTGACCCTCAACCCTACTGTACCTAATAACCTTGCTCTTATTCACATTTACTCTTAACTTTCTTCTTCCACACACTTTACCAAACTCAGTCACCAGCTTCTGCAGTTTCTCACATGAATCAGCCACCAGCGCTGTATCATCAGCGAACAACAACTGACTCACTTCCCAAGCTCTCTCATCCCCAACAGACTTCATACTTGCCCCTCTTTCCAAAACTCTTGCATTACCTCCCTAACAACCCCATCCATAAACAAATTAAACAACCATGGAGACATCACACACCCCTTTCGCAAACCTACATTCACTGAGAACCAATCACATTCCTCTCTTCCTACACGTACACATGCCTTACATCCTCGATAAAAACTTTTCACTGCTTCTAACAACTTTCCTCCCACACCATATATTCTTAATACCTTCCACAGAGCATCTCTATCAACTCTATCATATGCCTTCTCCAGATCCATAAATGCTACATACAAATTCATTTGGGGTGAGAGAGTATCATTAAATTTTAGGGAGAATAAAAAGATGTTCTGGAAGGAGGTAAATAAAGTGCGTAAGACAAGGGAGCAAATGGGAACTTCAGTGAAGGGCGCAAATGGGGAGGTGATAACAAGTAGTGGTGATGTGAGAAGGAGATGGAGTGAGTATTTTGAAGGTTTGTTGAATGTGTTTGATGATAGAGTGGCAGATATAGGGTGTTTTGGTCGAGGTGGTGTGCAAAGTGAGAGGGTTAGGGAAAATGATTTGGTAAACAGAGAAGAGGTAGTGAAAGCTTTGCGGAAGATGAAAGCCGGCTAGGCAGCAGGTTTGGATGGTATTGCAGTGGAATTTATTAAAAAAGGGGGTGACTGTATTGTTGACTGGTTGGTGAGGTTATTTAATGTATGTATGACTCATGGTGAGGTGCCTGAGGATTGGCGGAATGCGTGCATAGTGCCATTGTACAAAGGCAAAGGGGATAAGAGTGAGTGCTCAAATTACAGAGGTATATGTTTGTTGAGTATTCCTGGTAAATTATATGGGAGGGTATTGATTGAGAGGGTGAAGGCATGTACAGAGCATCAGATTGGGGAAGAGCAGTGTGGTTTCAGAAGTGGTAGAGGATGTGTGGATCAGGTGTTTGCTTTGAAGAATGTATGTGAGAAATACTTAGAAAATAAAAAAAAATATATATATATATATTATCCCTGGGGATAGGGGAGAAAGAATACTTCCCACGTATTCCCTGCGTGTCGTAGAAGGCGACTAAAAGGGGAGGGAGCGGGGGGCTGGAAATCTTCCCCTCTCTCTCTCTCTTTTTTTTTTTTTTTTTTTTTTTTTTTTTTTTTTTTCCAAAACAAGGAACAGAGAAGGAGGCCAGGTGAGGATATTCCCTCCAAGGCCCAGTCCTCTGTTCTTAACGCTACCTCGCTAACGCGGGAAATGGCGAATAGTTTGAAAGAAGAATATATATATATATATATATATATATATATATATATATATATATATATAAAAATTTTCATACTATTTGCCATTTCCCACATTAGCGAGGTATAGTAAAGAACAGAGGACTGAGTCTTTGAGGGAATATCTTCACTTGGTCCCCTTCTCTGTTCCTTCTTTTGGAGAATTAAAAATGAGAGGGGAAAATTTCCAGCCCCCCGCTCCCTTCCTTTTTAGTCGCCTTCTACGACACGCAGGGAATACATAAGTATTCTTTCTCCCCTATCCCCAGGGATATATATATATATATATATATATATATATATATATATATATATATATATATATATATATATATATATATATATATATAAGTATCTCTGACTTGGTGCAAGCAGCCTATCCAGGGCTAGCCGAGATTTTTTTCCAAATATTTGTGAGGAATATATATATATATATATATATATATATATATATATATATATATATATATATATTTTATTTTGCTTTGTCGCTGTCTCTCGCATTAGCGAGGTAGCGCAAGGAAACAGACGAAAGGATGGCCCAACCCACCCACATACACGTCCACACACGCAAATATACAAACCTATACATCTCAATGTACACATATACACACACAGGCATATACATATATACACATGTACATAATTCATACTGTCTGCCTTTATTTATTCCCATCGCCATCCCGCCACACATGGAATAACAACCCCCTCCCCCCTCATGTGTGCGAGGTAGCGCTAGGAAAAGACAACAAAGGCCCCATTCGTTCACACTCAGTCTCTAGCTGTCATGTGATAATGCACCGAAACCGCAGCTCCCTTTCCACATCCAGGCCCCACATAACTTTCCAAGGTTTACCCCAGACGCTTCACATGCCCTGATTCAATCCATTGGCAGCACGTCGACCCCGGTATACCACATCGTTCCAATTCACTCTATTCCTTGCCCGCCTTTCACCCTCCTGCATGTTCAGGCCCCGATCACTCAAAATCTTTTTCACTCCATCTTTCCACTTCCAATTTGGTCTCCCACTTCTCGTTCCCTCCACCTCTGACACACATATCCTCTTGGTCAATCTTCCTCACTCATTCTCTCCATTTGACCAAACCATTTCAAAACACCCTCTTCTGCTCTCTCAACCACACTCTTTTTACCACCACACATCTCTCTTACCCTTACATTACTTACTCGATCAAACCACCTCACACCACATATTGTCCTCAAACATCTCATTTCCAGCACATCCACCCTCCTGTGCACAACTCTATCCATAGCCCATGCCTCGCAACCATGCAACATTGTTGTAACTACTATTCCTTCAAACATAGCCATTTTTGCTTTCTGAGATAATGTTCTCGACTTCCAAACATTCCTAAAGGCTTCCAGAATTTTCGCCCCCTCCCCCACCGGGTCTATGATTCACTTCCGCTTCCATGGTTCCATCCGCTGCCAGATCCACTTCCAAATATCTAAAACACTTTACTTCCTCCAGCTTTTCTCTATTCAAACTTACCTCCCAATTGACTTGACCCTCAACCCTGCTGTACCTAATAACATTGCTCTTATTCACATTTACTCTTAACTTTCTTTCATACACTTTACCAAACTCAGTCACTGGCGCTGTATCATCAGCGAACAACAACTGACTCACTTCCCAAGCTCTCTCAACCACAACAGGCTGCATACTTGCCCATCTTTCCAAAACTCTTGCATTCACCTCCTTAACAACCCCATCCATAAACAAATTAAACAACCATGGAGACATCACACACCCCTGCCGCAAACCTACATTCAATGAGAACCAATCACTTTCCTCTCTTACATCCTCGATAAAAACTTTTCACTGCTGCTAACAACTTGCCTCCCACACCATATATTTTTAATACCTTCCACAGAGCATCTCTATCATATGCCTTCTCCAGATCCATAAATGCTACATACAAATCCATTTGCTTTTCTAAGTATTTCTCACATACATTCTTCAAAGCAAACACCTTATCCACACATCCTCTACCACTTCTGAAACCACACTGCTCTTCCCTAATCGGATGCTCCGTACATGCCTTCACCTTCTCAGTCAATACCCTCCCATATAGTTTACCAGGAATACTCAACAAACTTATACCTCTGTAATTTGAGCACTCACTCTTATCCCCTTTGCCTTTGTACAATGGCACTATGCAAGCATTCTGCCAATCCTCAGGCACCTCACCATGAATCATACATACATTGAATAACCTTACCAACCAGTCAATAATACAGTCACCCCCTTTTTTAATAAATTCCGCTGCAATACCATCCAAACCCACTGCCTTGCCGGCTTTCATCTTCCGCAAAGCTTTTACTACCTCTTCTCTGTTTACCATCTCATTTTCCCTAACCCTTTTAACTTTGCACACCACCTCGGCCAAAACACCCTATATCTGCCACTCTATCATCAAACCTTCAAAATACTCACTCCATCTCCTTCTCACATCACCATTACTTATCACCTCCCCATTAGCCCCCTTCACTGAAGTTCCCATTTGCTCCCTTGTCTTATGCACTTTATTTACCTCCTTCCAAAACATCTTTTTATTCTCCCTAAAATTTAATGATACTCTCTCACCCCAACTCTCATTGCACCTTTCTCTTGACCTCCTGCCTCTTTCTTTTATATATCACCCAGTCATTTGCATATTTCCCTGTAAAAATTGTCCAAATGCCTCTCTCTTCTCTTTCACTAATAATCTTACTTCATCGCACCACTGTGTGCGTGTTAATACATTCACCATTTCCTGTGTTAGCAGTAAGAACAGAGGAGAGAGAAAATCCTTAATTGGCTCCCTTCTCTTGGAAAAGTAAAAACTGGAGGGGAGGATTTCCAGCCACCACTCCCTCCTATTTTAGTTGCCTTTTACGACACGTAGGGAATAAACGGAAAGGATTCTTTTCCCCTATTTTCCGGGATATATATAAGCATTGCCCATACGTATTTTCCATTTCTAGCTTTGGCAAGGTAGCAATGTATAAAGAAGGCAATAAAGAACTTGGAGAAGTACAGACCTGTCAGTCTCAGTAGTTTTGTTTAAGATAGTATGGAGACGGGGTGACTATATCTGAAATGTGCAGAGATTAGCTGTTGTATGGTGGCATAACATAGTGGATGCCATGCAATTAAAGTGAATTATAAGCTGATACATTAATGAAAGGAAGTTTGATACAAAAGAAGACCACCTCCATAGTGCTTTCATGTTCCCAAACATTGATCTGCATTGTATTAAGGCTGTGTACCATTTCTTTTTTATGAAGTGAAAGAAGATATAATAATGATAAAATTAGAACTGAGAAACAAAGCAGGAATTAAGGAGGATTGACAGTTTTTTGGAGGGAGCATATTTGTAAGATTGTCAGAAGTGCTATAAGCAGCAAAGTGTTGACATGTTTCCTAAGTGTTGTCAGTGCCACAGCATTGTTCAGAAAGTGGTTTGGTGCCCATGCTTTTATGTTGAAATTAGGAAGTAATATGAAAAGTCAGGGCCACACAAGAATTGATAACTAACTTGTGGTGTTTCAGGAAGGGAAGGATTTGGGAGTCATCATAGTTGATGAGAACTTTTGAGAACCCTGTTGTATTGCAAATAGACAAAACTCACCATTCTGGATGTTACTAGGTTAGCATTTTGCTTTTACTCAAAGCTTTATTGAGAGTAGGAGTTCACCAACCTGATGTAGGCACACCATTTGAAAAAGTAAATGTTATTTAAGATATTTAAAGAGTAACAAAAAATTGTAGCTAGGTCAGATATGAAGATTGGCCAAGACATCTGGGTCTACCCACACTTGGATATAGTTTCGCTTAAGGTATGACGAGACTAAAGATTGTGGTTAGATATTTGTTGTCTGTGTGACATCAATATGAAATAATCAAAGTGCAAACTAGGCCCATCGCAGAAACTTCATCCCATGTACTTAGTCACAAACCTGTGGAAGTGTGTTAGTATTCTGAAGGTGTATAGAGCATTCGTAGTTGTGTGGAGTAGAAAATACAAGATAAATCATTTACATCATGGGGCATTGCACTTGCAATGCCCAGCACAATGATGACAAAACAGTATTACTGTTATGAGGGGCTGTCATCAAGAGAAGATTCATAGGTGTTTTGTGGTCTTTCAGGGTTAATCAGTAGTAAAGTAGGTAATACACTCATGAAAAAAGTAATAGTATCCAGGAAAGCATTTTATCAGCCAGCCTTTTTCTTAATATTTAGTATATTAGAACATGGTAGTCAAATCAAGGATGGAGCATTGGAAATTTCTATGGATGTCAGCACGTACATGATCAGTGCTATATTTTTTTTTATTACTCGTACATAATCCCAAATGTAGCCTTATTTAATATGGTGGTTTCGGTGCATTACACATGACAGCTAGAGAATGAGTGTGAGCGAATGTGGCCTTTTTTCCTGGCGCTTCCTCACTGAAGCAGGGTTTAGCAACAGAAATAGGTGAAAGCAAACATGAGTATGTATTCATATGTGCGTTTATGTATATGTGTATTTGAGTGGTTGGGCTATTCGTCGTCTGTTTCCTGGTGCTGCATCGGCATTGTAAAAGCAAATTACTTGATATTTGAAGGTGTTAGTAGTGCAGAGGTTAGCTACATAATGAACAAAATATGGAATATGCTTTTATAATCACTGCATATAGTATGGATGATATGAAATAGTATAAGGAAACATTTTCTTTAGTTTTGAGTGAAATTATGAAAATTTATCTTTTGATGTCGATTATTGTTTATTAATTTCAAAGTACAAATCTGCCAGAAATGGTATTACCTTTTTGTGTTATATGAGAAATGTTTTTTTTAGGGTGACCCAGAGAGGATGCTCGCAAATTTGTTTGGTTGCTTGAGATATTTTGATGCTGATGGCCACAATGACCTACCTAAGTTTCAACTTATTTTTGGTCCAAGTAGAGGCTTGTTTATCAATGTCATTGAAATAGACAATTATATGTGGATCAGGTGATGGTGAGTCTGCATTCAGAGCGGAGGTTAAGGAAGTAAATATTGTTTGTAGATAGATTATGATAATTAATTGCACTGTGACAAGAAGCTTTCAGTTGATATCTTATTGAAAATTATTTAAAATATATTTTAATGTTTATAAAAGATATTCCTATGATAATTTTTGTTGAAAGTACTGTATTTTTGAAGTTGAATTGAAAATGAAATGTTTTTTGAAAAAGGTAATTCAAAAAATATTTTAAAATAATTTTTACTTACTAATTAGTGTTAGTTATGCTTATAATATAATGTGCCTTATTCTTGTCTTACCAAGAAGAAAATTATTTTGGAAATTGTACGTTTTGTGTCATAAAGTTCTAAATGAGATTTCTATACAGATAGTATATATATGGTAAATTTGTTTTGCTTTAGTTTTATGCAAAATTTGTCATTTGCAGAGTTGTATGAAATGTAAATTTTATGTTGGTGACTTAACAGCATAACTTTTGCAGGTATTTGAATGTACTAGAGCACATTGCAGAGGGAAGCATCTTACTGGAAATACTACTTTAACTAAGAAAAGCACAAGAACAGTTTGTGATAGTATTATGCACACTTTTCGAAAGTTAAGCATTCACAGTGAGGTAAGTAGTAGTATTTTTACAAGAATATTAAAAACAAAATGCATTTGTAAAACCTTCAGGTAAAATGTGCACGTCCCAACTTTGCTGAAATGCTCATGTCATTTTTTTTTTTTTTTTATGAAAGTGTCCACTGATATTAGTGCTCCTATAATAACACTTTGTTTTGAAGATATAGATTTATCCATGACCATGGTACACTGTCATTATGTGCATCTGTATGATCGTCAGCATTAAATAATTTTGAATTATGCTTACTTTTAGGAATGGAGATGTGCTGGTTATAAAGTACCTCATATTGAAGCCTAAAGGAAGTCACCCCATACTCACTTTTAAAGGTAAGTTGTATTTGTACTTTAAGCAGGAACTGAACTCTGCCTGCATGTGGTCAGAATGCGAGTTTGAAGTCACAAAATTTAAAAACTGTATATTGATGGGTTGGATAACATCTTGTATATTTGATCATGTATCTGATGAAAATATTTATGTATGTTTCAGGTCTTTTTGCTTTCGGTAAATTGGGTTATTGAGAGCTATCCACATCCAGGCCCCCCACAGATCTTTCCATGGTGGGTCTTGAAGTTTCTCTAGGAATTCCCGAGAGGGCAGTCACGTTTCGGGACTAACTTGTCCCATGTTCAGGCTGGATATGACTCTTCTGTCGTGGTGGATAGGATGGAGGAAGGAGGGCGGAGCTGACCGGCTAAGCTTGTTTGGTAAGGATCACAATTGAGCATGTGATCAAGTATTTTCCTGCGAGTCTATGGGGAAATGAAACATCAGTTTCTACTTTTTTTCTTTTTTTTTCGTGTAATAATGACATCACCAGGGGAGATACAAGAAGGTTAGTCGATACACAACGAAGAGACGTAGTTAGGACGCCACTTGGAAAATAATTGAGTACGGGAATGTGTTCTAGCTACGTGTCTTCGTTGTGTATCGACTAACCTTCTTGTATCTCCCCTGGTGATATTATTACACGAAAAAAACGTAGAAACTGATGTTTCATTTTCCCGTGGAGTAGTAGGAATGTGTATATATATGTATATATCACTAAGATTAAACGATAAAGCAATGAAATTCCTCTATTTTTAGTTTTTTTTTTTTTTCCTCAGGTGGGAGTGAGTGATAGAATAGGGAGCGCTCTTTTCTGCAACGCAGGGGTCCGTTGTTACATCCTTGATGATGGTTTATATTATATATAAACAAGACAACAGGGAGGGTCAAACTCGAAGATCTTGCATGGCGGCTTCTATGGAAGGAGAAGCCTGTGGGTTTTATATTTATAGTAATAAAGTGGGGGGGGGGGGGGTGTGAAGTTGGTCACATTTTTCATTTTAATATACAACATGGTGGCTTATTAGGAAAAATTTTATAGGGTAAAGAATAGTTTAAATATTTTTATAATGTTTAAATTGTGATAAAGCATATAAATAAGAATTTAACTAGAACATAAAACCAAATATTTAAAAACAAAAATTCACAAATGTACTGCACTGAATGAAACAAAATTTCCACCACAGCAAAATATGTAATTTCCAAATTTTCTTCAAATATAAAATAATGGAAAATCTCAAAATTTCTTCCACCATAATGGAATATGTAATTTCCAAAGTTATGTTCGAACATAACAGGCAATCCGAATTTGTACAATCCATGTACTTCTTGCGCATCATGAAGACCGAGACGATGGAGTCTTCATAATATTGTTGTCTGACGAAGGTATTTGTAATCCTCTTGCGTTGATGCTCACACAGTAAACATATATAAACTGCAGCACAAATCTCTTGATACCGAAAAAAAATCGGCAGTAATCTGTCCAATCACTGGACCACCCCCATCGTATCAATCCTCGGTGCCCTCCTGCAACAAAAAATAAACTAAAACATTATCTCGTTCAAGAAAAATAAGGATATTCTGTGTTTTCACAAAATATTTCATCCACTTTTTCCATGTATTCGGTAAAAACTTACCATGTCACTATGATCCAATGCGACTTGTCAGATCTTCAAATAAATTATCTTCCACCACACTGGCGTCTGAGGAATATATCCGTGACCCATATAATCCTTTTGGGTTAAATCTCACACGATGAACATGTATGATGTGCAACTCAATGGGCACGACTTTTAGCCAAGCAATGCACCGTCCGTCGCACTTCCATGCTTGCCTCCTACGTCGACGTGCTGCCACCCTGGTAAGAAAATAGTCAAAACTCTCTCAAACAGCAAAAAATTGATGTATTTCACAATGTTTTGCATCTAGTCAGTGAAAACTTACCATGTCATATGAGGTGTCTCGCCCTGGAAATAAAGTAGACGCTAAAACAATTGTCTGCAAAATCTAAAATAGGTGTATTTCACGTAATATTTCATCTATTCACTAAAACTTAATGCTTTTGGCTTAACACTTACATGGCGAACATGTATGAGGTGTGATGGACCACCATGTCGATCCTCCTTCCCTCCCACATTAATGTGCCACCCTGGAAAAATAATAGACTGAAAACTCTCAAACAGCAAAAATGGGTGTATTTCACAAAACATTCCATCCACTTCTACCATCTAATCAGTAAAAACTTACCATGTGATATGAGGAGTCTCGCCCTGAAAATAAAGTAGACGATGAAACCATTATCTGCAAGACCAAAAAATGGGTGTGTTTGACGGAACATTTCACCTATTCACTAAAACCTACCAATTAAAACTGTGCCAAAGACATTTGTAACCCCTGTAATGCTTTTGGGTTAACGCTTACACGGGGAACATGTATTAGGTATCTATGGGGTGCAGGACTTGTGGCCCCTCATACTACACCCACATGTCGATCCTTCCTCACACATCGACATGCCGTCCTGGAAAGAAAAGACATTAAAAACACTATCTCTTTTACCAAAAAATACGTGTTTGACGAACTTACCACGTCAAACTATATACGACTACGAATCGTGACGGAAGATACTTGTAATCCTTTTGTGTTAGTGCTCACATGGTGAACATCTTTGGGGTGCAGGGCATATGTCGATCCTTGCTTTGCAAATTGGCGTGCCGTCCTGAAGACAATAAAAACACTCACAAAAATAAAGTCTTTGACGGTAAAACTTACCACGTCAAACTATATACGACACTACAAATCATGACGGACGACATTAGTGCTCCCTCGGTGAACATCTTTGGGGTGCAGGGCTCCTGTGCCCACGCTTATGCACCCACATGTCGATCCTTGCTTCGCAAATCGGCATGCCGTCCTGGAAACAAAAGACAATAAAAACACTCACCAAAAAAAAAAGTCTTTGACGATAACACTTACCACGTCAAACTATATATGACTACAAATCGTGATGGACGACATATGTAACCCCTGTAATCCTTTCGCGTTAGTGCTCCCACGGTCAACACCTTTGGGGTGCACAAATTACAGCCACGCTTATGCACCCTCATACTCCCCACATGTCGATCCTTGCCTCGCAAATTGGTGCGCCGTCCTGAAAAGAAACTAGAGTTAGGCGTGGGCTAGAAAGGGTACGGGTGAGAGGTGTGTTTGGGAAAACAGGAGAAGGTGAGTGAGGAATGAGGATATACGTGTCACAAGTAATGGAAACGAGTAGAGGCGGGGACTGGAAAGATGGAGTGAAACAGATTTTGAGCGATCGGAGCCTAAACATACGAGAGGGAGAAAGGCGTACAAGGAAGAGTGAATTGGAACGATGTATATCGGGGTCTAGGTGTTGTCAATGGAATGAACCAAGTTGATTAAATAAAGCGTGTGGGGGTAAACCATGGAAAGTTTTGCGGGGCCTGAATGGGGAAAGGGAGCTGTGTTTCGTCTCTTCGTATGTTTCCTTACCCTACCTCGGTGACGCAAAAAACAATGAAATATATATGTGTATATATACGCATATAATATATATGTATATTATTATAAACACCCACATTTATATATGTATATATATATTTTTTTATACTTTGTCGCTGTCTCTTGCGTTTGCGAGGTAGCGCAAGGAAACAGACGAAAGAAATGGCCCAAACCCCCCCCCCCCCCATACACATGTATATACATACGTCCACACACGCAAATATACATACCTACACAGCTTTCCATGGTTTACCCCAGACGCTTCACATGCCTTGATTCAATCCACTGACAGCACGTCAACCCCGGTATACCACATCGATCCAATTCACTCTATTCCTTGCCCTCCTTTCACCCTCCTGCATGTTCAGGCCCCGATCATATACATGTGTATGGGGGGGGTTTGGGCCATTTCTTTCGTCTGTTTCCTTGCGCTACCTCGCAAACGCGGGAGACAGCGACAAAGTATAAAAAAAATATATATATACATATATAAATGTGGGTGTTTATAATAATATACATATATATTATATGCGTATATATACACATATATATTTCATTGTTTTTTGCGTCACCGAGGTAGGGTAAGGAAACAGGCCCCGATCACACAAAATCTTTTTCACTCCATCTTTCCACCTCCAATTTGGTCTCCCTCTTCTCGTTCCCTCCACCTCCGACACATATATCCTCTTGGTCAATCTTTCCTCACTCATTCTCTCCATGTGCCCAAACCACTTCAAAACACCCTCTTCTGCTCTCTCAACCACGCTCTTTTTATTTCCACACATCTCTCTTACCCTTACGTTACTCACTCGATCAAACCACCTCACACCACACATTGTCCTCAAACATCTCATTTCCAGCACATCCATCCTCCTGCGCACAACTCTATCCATAGCCCACGCCTCGCAACCATACAACATTGTTGGAACCACTATTCCTTCAAACATACCCATTTTTGCTTTCCGAGATAATGTTCTCGACTTCCACACATTCTTCAAGGCCCCCAGAATTTTCGCCCCCTCCCCCACCCTATGATCCACTTCCGCTTCCATGGTTCCATCCACTGCCAGATCCACTCCCAGATATCTAAAACACTTCACTTCCTCCAGTTTTTCTCCATTCAAACTCACCTCCCAATTGACTTGACCCTCAACCCTACT
>NC_092269.1:34270842-34330842 GCF_036320965.1 Panulirus ornatus
AAATCAAATTTTCAAGCTACAAATACATTCCATACAGCTATTACAAACCAAACAAGTCACTAATATAATTGTGCTTGCTTGAGATTAATTACGTCAATACAATTTACTTTTAAAGTCAATCAATTTCAAATACAACTAAATAAATACTGCCATATGCCTTCAATGCACCACAGCTGGAAATACTTCTTGCACACTTCATCTGATGCACACATATCGAAGTCTCAATCAGCATCTGCAAATCAAAAGACCTCTTGTTCAGTTGAAATTATTTTCCAAAACACTTAATATACACTGAAACATCAGTATACACGAACATCAACATCACCCATCTGAAGACCGTCGTGAGTATCATCATTTAACCTCATTTTATGATCACTGAAATTTTCAAATATTTACTTTTACTAACCTGTCCACTTTACCTCAAATAGTTTCTTAAATGCCAATCTTAACCATCAAGCAATCAAGTATGGACAATCTGCAAATGTATAAGAATAAACATTACAAAATTTCTCTTACTACTATTACTATTACCTACTACTTCGCGTAATGCTCTGCATGATATATACTATCCATTGTTCCAACCACTTTTGCCATAAGGCTGGGATAGCACATAGCTCAAAACAAAGAAAATACATTTCAATTATCTACACAAATGTATACTGATCTCCAGTCACTTACCAAAGGGATTCTTACATATTAAAAACATATCCAGTGACTTATCAAAAGGGATTCTTACATTAAATACATATCTGTCCATCCTTGTATATCAAATCATTCCAATTCACTACTTGCGCAGAATGCCTCTAAATATTCTGGCTACCATAAACTTTTCACTCCATCCTTGCACCGCAAACTCTCATTTCAACATTACTGTAACAGCTATTTATTTCATGCAACTCGTCTATTCTACTATACTGAATACGAATAACAGAAGCTATTGTACGCTATCTACAAATAAATTTTTCTTTTATCAAACACATGCTTCTTTAAGCATTATCAAAATTATTCAGACAAATGCCTCAAAAAATCTTACAACCAACAACCTACTTGGGCAGCTTCAGTGACACCATTAAACATGGCCACCAACCTCAACTGGTACCAAGTAGAAAGCAAGCTCAGACTACTCAAACTATAGTTTACATATATTATAACATTTCATACAACTCACCTAATCCTCTATTTTGAAGAACAGAAGCTGCTGTGCACCATCTGCAAATAAATTTTCCTTTTCTATTAAACAACTTCTTCTTTAAACATATCAATTATCAAAATTATTCAGCCAAATGCCTCAAAAACATCCTACAACCTACAACCTACTTGGGCAGCTTCAGTGGCACCAAAGAACATGGCTACCAACCTCAACTGGTTCCAAATAGGAAGCAAGCTCAGATTCGTCATTGTATCATCATCAAACCACAAATTTATGTGTTATTATATATGGAAAATTAAAAAAAAAAAAAAAAAAAACCGCTGTTGTAAACAAAAACTTAGTGTCGGAGACAGTGATTAAGTATAATAAAATATAAATATATATTTATCGTAATTGCCATCTTCAGCATTAACAAGGTAGAGGAAGGAAACAGGAAAGAATGGCCCAACCAACAACATACACATGTATATACATAAACATCCACACATGCACATATACATACCTACACATTCACATGTACATATTCATACTTGCTGCCTTCACCATCCCATAACACACATTTTCAGCTCAAATAATGTAAGGTCATGTTCAAATTATGATACATTCCTCTTGGAAAAGCTTTCCTTACCAACTCACCACAGCATCTACATCTCTTTTAAGTCCTTCACAAAACACCAGACCAAGTGACATACACCCGAAAAATATGCATTAAAACAAATTCATTCTTCTAAGACTAACACATTAGTCATTACACATTTTCAGCTCACTCAAATAATGTAGGTAAGGTCTTGTTCAAAAAATTGCCTTTTCTAACTCACCTCAGCATCTAAATCTCCAAGCCTTTCACAAAACATGGGTATGTTTGAAGGAATAGGGGTTCCAACAATGTTATATAGCTTCGAGTAAGTAATAATAGGGTGAGAGAGAGGTTTGGTAATAAAAAGTGTGTGGTTGAGAAAGCAGAGGAGGGTGTTTTAAATGGTTTGGTCACATGGAGGGAATGAGTGAGGAAAGATTGACCAAGAGGATACATGCATCAAAGGTGGAGGGAACAAGAAGTGGGAGACCAAATTGGGGGTGGAAAGATGGAGTGAAAAAGATTTTGAATAATCGGGGCCTGAACATGCAGGAGGGTGAAAGGCGTGCAAGGAATACAGTGAATTGGAACGAGGGAATATCCTCGCTTGGCCCCCTTCTCTGTTCCTTTTCTTTCTGGAAATGTGTAAAAACAGGAGGAGAGGATCTCCAGCCCACCAGCTCCCTCCAGTTTTAGTTGCCTTTTACAACACTACTTTTCTCAAACATACTATGTATCTCTCCTTTTGGTTACATCCATACACATTTAGACACCCCAATCTGAGCCTTCGTTGAGGATAGACACTCCCCACGAGTCCTGTTTCCTGTGACTCACTTCTGCTTCTATCCACTGCTAAATCCACTCCCAGATATCTAAAACACTTCACTTCCTCCAAACTTACATCCCAATCAAAGTGTCCCTCAACCCTAATGAACCTAACAAACCTTGCTCTTATTCACATTTACATAACTTTCTCCTTTCACACTTTTCCAAACTCAGTTACCAACTTCTGCAGTTTCTCACTTGAATCAACCACCAGAGTTGTATCATCGGCAAAAAACAACTCTCTGGTACATCTGACAAATAGGGGTGAAAGAATACTTCCCACGTATTCCCTGCATGTCGTAGAAGGCGACTAAAAGGGAAGGGAGCGGGTGGCTGGAAATCCTCCCCTCGTTTTTTTTTTAATTTTCCAAAAGAAGGAACAGAGAAGGGGGCCAGGTGAGGATATTCCCTCTAAGGCCCAGTCCTCTGTTGATAACGCTACCTCGCTAATGCGGGAAATGGCGAATAGTACGAAAGAAAGAAAAAAAAGGAAATGTAATAATTGTATATGAAATAAAATATGAAACTGATACTTGTGGTAATATCTTGTAATATACTATTTGAGATTAGGTTAGAAATTAAATCAGTAATGGGTAATTCATTCAACTTTTAAACAATCATTCCACAATTTATAATTTTTCACCTCCCATTACACATGGCAAAAATTCTGGTGTTGACAGGCACAAAAACTACACCTTTTTTCTCGTTCTTCAGTAACACTGAGTATAAGTCTGTACGAGCATTACATAGTAAACACTGCACTAGAGTTGCTCTCAGGAAGAGGCACTTATACTAATCAGTGGCATTAACTTCACTAGTTATGGAGACTATTACAGTTGCCACTCCCTTGAGGGAGTGCCATGACGTTACAGACATCATACATATATTTTTCTTCATTATTTTTGCACCACTACAATCAAATTTTCAAGCTACAAATACATTCCATACAGCTAATACAAACTAAAACAAGTAACTAATATAATTGTGCTTGCCTGAGATTACGTCAATCAATTTCAAATACAACTAAATATAACTTGCCATATGCCTTCTATGCACCACAGCTGGAAATACTTCTTGCACGGTTCTAATGCACACTTCATCTGATGAACACAAATCGAAGTCTCAATCAGCATCTGCAAATCAAAAGACCTCTTCTTCAATTGAAATTATTTTCCAAAATACTTAATATACACTGAAACATGAGTCAGTGTACACGAACATCAACATACAACCCATCTGAAGACCGTCGTGAGTATCATCATTTAATCTAACCTCATTTTATGATCACTGAAATTTTCAAATATTTACTTTTAATATTTTAACACATTTCATGCAACTCACCTATTCCTCTATATTGAAGAACAGAAGCTGTTGTACACCATCTGCAAATAAATTTTCCTTTTTTATTAAACAACTTCTTCTTTAAACATATCAATTATCAAAATTATTCAGCCAAATGCCTCAAAAACATCCTACAACCTACAACCTACTTGGGCAGCTTCAGTGGCACCAAAGAACATGGCTACCAACCTCAACTGGTTCCAAATAGGAAGCAAGCTCAGATTCGTCATCGTATCATCATCAAACCACAAATTTAGGAGAATTATATATAAAAAAAAAAAAAAAAAAAAAAAAAAAAAAAAAAAAAGCTGTTGTAAACAAAAACTTAAGTGTCGGAGACAGTGATTAAGTATAATAAAATATAAATATATATTTATCGTAATTGCCATCTTCAGCATTAACAAGGTAGAGGAAGGAAACAGGAAAGAATGGCCCAACCCCCAACATACACATGTATATACATAAACATCCACACATGCACGTATACATACCTATACATTTCAAAGTATACATTCACATGTACATATTCATACTTGCTGCCTTCACCATCCCGTAACACATACATTTTCAGCTCAAATAATGTAAGGTCATGTTCAAATTATGATACATTCCTCTTGGAAAAGCTTTCCTTAGCAACTCACCACAGCATCTACATCTCTAAGTCCTTCACAAAACACCAGACCAAGTGACATACACCTGAAAAATATGCATTAAAACAAATTCATTCTTCTAAGACTAACACATTAGTCATTACACATTTTCAGCTCACTCAAATAATGTAGGTAAGGTCTTGTTCAAAAAATTGCCTTTTCTAACTCACCTCAGCATCTAAATCTCCAAGCCTTTCAAAAAACAACATGGGTATGTTTGAAGGAAAAGTGGTTCCAACAATGTTATATGGTTGCGAGGCATGGGCTATGGATAGAGTTGTGCAGAGGAGGGTGGATGTGCTGGAAATGAGATGTTTGAGGACAATATGTGGTGCAAGGTGGTTTGATCAAGTAACAATAGGGAAAGAGAGAAGTGGTAATAAAAAGTGGTTGAGAATGCAGAAGGGTGTTTTTAAATGGTTTGGTCACATGGAGAGAATGAGAAGTGGGAGACCAAATTGGGGGTGGAAAAAATGGAGTGAAAAAGATTTGGAGTGATCGGGGCCTGAACATGCAGGAGGGTGAAATGCGTGCAAGGAATAAGAGAGAATTGGAACGATGTGGCATACCGGGGTCGACGTGCTATCAATGGATTGAGCCAGGGCATGTGAAGCATCTGTGATTTTGGTGCATTACTGCATGACAGCTAGAGACTGAGTGTGAACGAATGTGGCCTTTGTTGTCTTTTCTTAGCACTACCTTGCACACATTTGGGGGGAGGGGGTTGTTATTCCATGTGTTGGCGAGGTGGCACTGGGAATGAATAAAGGCAGACAGTATGAACTATGTACGTGTATATATGTATATGTCTGTGTGTGTATATATGTGTATACGGTGAGATGTACAGGTATGTATATTTGCATGTGTGGACGTGTATGTATATACATGTGTATGTGGGTGGGTTGGGCCATTCTTTCGTCTCTTTCCTTGCGCTACCTTGCTAACGCAGGAGACAGCGACAAAGCAAAATAATAACAATAACATTGCAATGACACTGTAAATAGAACCTTGTTCAAACTGACTCATATCAGAAAATATTGCCTTTTGTAACTCACCTCTGCATCTAAATCTCCAAGTCTTTCACAAAACAAACAGAACAAGTGATACCTGAAAAGAAACATGCATTAAAACAAATTCATTCACTTCTAATACATAACATAAATCTAACACGTATCAGTCATTATATATTCTCAGCTCACTCAAATAATGTAGGTAAAAACATCATGTTCAAATTATGATACATTTATCTTGGAAAATCTCATTTTCTAACTCACCTCAGCATCTAAATCTCCAAGTCAATGCAAGCCTTATTCAAGTACCTGCCACAAAACAAGTTTGAGTAAGTAATTGTGGTTAATTTGTGTTCCTTTTATAGAGTATATACATTCATTAAATGCCTACTTTTTTATTAAACATGACACATTCTACTGAAAAACAAATATTCCACTCATCCAACACTAATTTCACATACTTAATCACACACATTTCACATGTTCAAATATTACTTAAATTAACTTTTCAATTATCTTTTTTCTAGAACAATTATTACTTGATCAAAAATTAACATTACTGAAATGAGGCTGCTACAAGTATTAACACCAATGCCATAAAATTAGCAAAATTAAAATTTCTTACTGCTGTAAAAGATCTATTATTCTTCCTACTGCAAACAGACTAACCCTGCAATGCCAGGATTCTTTCTTAAAAAAAAAAAAAAAAAAAAAAAAAAAAAAAATCGGGAAATCAAGCACAATAACTCGTGTGTGACTGCCAGATTCTCAGAAAATCTACAGTACGCAACTATTGATATGAAATTTTAAATAAAAGTAATCTGCAACCTGTCACCACACATTTACAAGTTACTATATTTCCAGCAACTACATGGGAAGCATGGTCTTGCTATTGCACTACTTTCTTACAGGAGGTGCTACAAAATTAGCACAAACTGTCTGTTAAGAGTGCATAAACCAATTTGGACCACTCACCTCTCTTCACTCTGCAAGAACAGCTGGGCATCTACGTTTTTTTGCCACATTTGCTCTGAAAAAATAAGGACGAAACTTTAAAGACCGTAGAGGAAATATATATCCTTACATTGCAATGTGGTATACCGGGGTCGACATGCTGTCAATGGATTGAACCAGGGCACATGAAGCGTCTGGGGTAAACAAGGAAAGTTCTGTGGGGCCTGGATGTGGAAAGGGAGCTGTGGTTTCGGTGCATTATTACATGACAGCTAGAGACTGAGTGTGAACGAATGTGACATTTGGTGTCTTTTCCTAACGCTACCCCGCACACATGAGCGGGGAAGGGGTTGTTATTTCATGTGTGGCGGGGTGGCAATGGGAATGAATAAGGGCACAGTATGAATTATGTACAAGTGTATATATATGTACCTCTGTGTGTATATATATGTATACGTTGAGATATAAAGGTATGTATTTTTGTGTGTGTGGACGAGTATGTATATGCATGTGTAGGTGGGTAGGTTGGGCCATTCTTTCATCTGTTTCCTTGTGCTACCTCGCTAACGCAGGAGACAGTGACAAAGCAAAATAACAACATTGCTATGACATTGTAAATAGAACCTTGTTCAAACTGATTCATATCAGAAAATATTGCCTTCTGTAACTCACCTCGGCATCTAAATCTCCAAGTCTTTCACAAAACAAACAGAACAAGTGATACCTGAAAAGAAACATGCATTAAAACAAATTCATTCACTTCTAATATATAACATAAATCTAACACGTATCAGTCATTATATATTCTCAGCTCACTCAAATAATGTAGGTAAAAAAACATCATGTTCAAATTATGATACATTTATCTTGGAAAATCTCATTTTCTAACTCACCTCAGCATCTAAATCTCCAAGTCAATGCAAGCCTTATTCAAGTACCTGCCACAAAACAAGTTTGAGTAAGTAATTGTGGTTAATTTGTGTTCCTTTTATAGAGTATATACATTCATTAAATGCCTACTTTTTCATTAAACATGAAACATTCTACTGAAAAACAAATATTCCACTCATCCAACACTAATTTCACATACTTAATCACACACATTTCACATGTTCAAATATTACTTAAATTAACTTTTCAATTATCTTTTTTCTAGAACAATTATTACTTGATCAAAAATTAACATTACTGAAATGAGGCTGCTACAAGTATTAACACCAATGCCATAAAATTAGCAAAATTAAAATTTCTTACTGCTGTAAAAGATCTATTATTCTTCCTACTGCAAACAGACTAACCCTGCAATGCCAGGATTCTTTCTTAAAAAAAAAAAAAAAAAAAAAAAAAAAAAAAAAATCGGGAAATCAAGCACAATAACTCGTGTGTGACTGCCAGATTCTCAGAAAATCTACAGTACGCAACTATTGATATGAAATTTTAAATAAAAGTAATCTGCAACCTGTCACCACACATTTACAAGTTACTATATTTCCAGCAACTACATGGGAAGCATGGTCTTGCTATTGCACTACTTTCTTACAGGAGGTGCTACAAAATTAGCACAAACTGTCTGTTAAGAGTGCATAAACCAATTTGGACCACTCACCTCTCTTCACTCTGCAAGAACAGCTGGGCATCTACGTTTTTTTGCCACATTCGCTCTGAAAAAATAAGGACGAAACTTTAAAGACCGTAGAGGAAATATATATCCTTACATTGCAATGTGGTATACCGGGGTCGACATGCTGTCAATGGATTGAACCAGGGCACATGAAGCGTCTGGGGTAAACAAGGAAAGTTCTGTGGGGCCTGGATGTGGAAAGGGAGCTGTGGTTTCGGTGCATTATTACATGACAGCTAGAGACTGAGTGTGAACGAATGTGACATTTGGTGTCTTTTCCTAACGCTACCCCGCACACATGAGCGGGGAAGGGGTTGTTATTTCATGTGTGGCGGGGTGGCAATGGGAATGAATAAGGGCACAGTATGAATTATGTACAAGTGTATATATATGTACCTCTGTGTGTATATATATATGTATACGTTGAGATATAAAGGTATGTATTTTTGTGTGTGTGGACGAGTATGTATATACATGTGTAGGTGGGTAGGTTGGGCCATTCTTTCATCTGTTTCCTTGTGCTACCTCGCTAATGCAGGAGACAGTGACAAAGCAAAATAACAACATTGCTATGACATTGTAAATAGAACCTTGTTCAAACTGATTCATATCAGAAAATATTGCCTTCTGTAACTCACCTCGGCATCTAAATCTCCAAGTCTTTCACAAAACAAACAGAACAAGTGATACCTGAAAAGAAACATGCATTAAAACAAATTCATTCACTTCTAATATATAACATAAATCTAACACGTATCAGTCATTATATATTCTCAGCTCACTCAAATAATGTAGGTAAAAAAACATCATGTTCAAATTATGATACATTTATCTTGGAAAATCTCATTTTCTAACTCACCTCAGCATCTAAATCTCCAAGTCAATGCAAGCCTTATTCAAGTACCTGCCACAAAACAAGTTTGAGTAAGTAATTGTGGTTAATTTGTGTTCCTTTTATAGAGTATATACATTCATTAAATGCCTACTTTTTCATTAAACATGAAACATTCTACTGAAAAACAAATATTCCACTCATCCAACACTAATTTCACATACTTAATCACACACATTTCACATGTTCAAATATTACTTAAATTAACTTTTCAATTATCTTTTTTCTAGAACAATTATTACTTGATCAAAAATTAACATTACTGAAATGAGGCTGCTACAAGTATTAACACCAATGCCATAAAATTAGCAAAATTAAAATTTCTTACTGCTGTAAAAGATCTATTATTCTTCCTACTGCAAACAGACTAACCCTGCAATGCCAGGATTCTTTCTTAAAAAAAAAAAAAAAAAAAAAAAAAATCGGGAAATCAAGCACAATAACTCGTGTGTGACTGCCAGATTCTCAGAAAATCTACAGTACGCAACTATTGATATGAAATTTTAAATAAAAGTAATCTGCAACCTGTCACCACACATATACAAGTTACTATATTTACAGCAACTCTATAGGAAGCATGGTCTTGCTATTGCACTACTTTCTTACAGGAGGTGCTACAAAATTAGCACAAACTGTCTGTTAAGAGTGCATAAACCAATTTGGACCACTCACCTCTCTTCACTCTGCAAGAACAGCTGGGCATCTACGTTTTTTTGCCACATTCGCTCTGAAAAAATAAGGACGAAACTTTAAAGACCGTAGAGGAAATATATATCCTTACATTGCAATGTGGTATACCGGGGTCGACATGCTGTCAATGGATTGAACCAGGGCACATGAAGCGTCTGGGGTAAACAAGGAAAGTTCTGTGGGGCCTGGATGTGGAAAGGGAGCTGTGGTTTCGGTGCATTATTACATGACAGCTAGAGACTGAGTGTGAACGAATGTGACATTTGGTGTCTTTTCCTAACGCTACCCCGCACACATGAGCGGGGAAGGGGTTGTTATTTCATGTGTGGCGGGGTGGCAATGGGAATGAATAAGGGCACAGTATGAATTATGTACAAGTGTATATATATGTACCTCTGTGTGTATATATATATGTATACGTTGAGATATAAAGGTATGTATTTTTGTGTGTGTGGACGAGTATGTATATACATGTGTAGGTGGGTAGGTTGGGCCATTCTTTCATCTGTTTCCTTGTGCTACCTCGCTAACGCAGGAGACAGTGACAAAGCAAAATAACAACATTGCTATGACATTGTAAATAGAACCTTGTTCAAACTGATTCATATCAGAAAATATTGCCTTCTGTAACTCACCTCGGCATCTAAATCTCCAAGTCTTTCACAAAACAAACAGAACAAGTGATACCTGAAAAGAAACATGCATTAAAACAAATTCATTCACTTCTAATATATAACATAAATCTAACACGTATCAGTCATTATATATTCTCAGCTCACTCAAATAATGTAGGTAAAAAAACATCATGTTCAAATTATGATACATTTATCTTGGAAAATCTCATTTTCTAACTCACCTCAGCATCTAAATCTCCAAGTCAATGCAAGCCTTATTCAAGTACCTGCCACAAAACAAGTTTGAGTAAGTAATTGTGGTTAATTTGTGTTCCTTTTATAGAGTATATACATTCATTAAATGCCTACTTTTTCATTAAACATGAAACATTCTACTGAAAAACAAATATTCCACTCATCCAACACTAATTTCACATACTTAATCACACACATTTCACATGTTCAAATATTACTTAAATTAACTTTTCAATTATCTTTTTTCTAGAACAATTATTACTTGATCAAAAATTAACATTACTGAAATGAGGCTGCTACAAGTATTAACACCAATGCCATAAAATTAGCAAAATTAAAATTTCTTACTGCTGTAAAAGATCTATTATTCTTCCTACTGCAAACAGACTAACCCTGCAATGCCAGGATTCTTTCTTAAAAAAAAAAAAAAAAAAAAAAAAAAAAAAATCGGGAAATCAAGCACAATAACTCGTGTGTGACTGCCAGATTCTCAGAAAATCTACAGTACGCAACTATTGATATGAAATTTTAAATAAAAGTAATCTGCAACCTGTCACCACACATTTACAAGTTACTATATTTACAGCAACTCTATAGGAAGCATGGTCTTGCTATTGCACTACTTTCTTACAGGAGGTGCTACAAAATTAGCACAAACTGTCTGTTAAGAGTGCATAAACCAATTTGGACCACTCACCTCTCTTCACTCTGCAAGAACAGCTGGGCATCTACGTTTTTTTGCCACATTCGCTCTGAAAAAATAAGGACGAAACTTTAAAGACCGTAGAGGAAATATATATCCTTACATTGCAATGTGGTATACCGGGGTCGACATGCTGTCAATGGATTGAACCAGGGCACATGAAGCGTCTGGGGTAAACAAGGAAAGTTCTGTGGGGCCTGGATGTGGAAAGGGAGCTGTGGTTTCGGTGCATTATTACATGACAGCTAGAGACTGAGTGTGAACGAATGTGACATTTGGTGTCTTTTCCTAACGCTACCCCGCACACATGAGCGGGGAAGGGGTTGTTATTTCATGTGTGGCGGGGTGGCAATGGGAATGAATAAGGGCACAGTATGAATTATGTACAAGTGTATATATATGTACCTCTGTGTGTATATATATATGTATACGTTGAGATATAAAGGTATGTATTTTTGTGTGTGTGGACGAGTATGTATATACATGTGTAGGTGGGTAGGTTGGGCCATTCTTTCATCTGTTTCCTTGTGCTACCTCGCTAACGCAGGAGACAGTGACAAAGCAAAATAACAACATTGCTATGACATTGTAAATAGAACCTTGTTCAAACTGATTCATATCAGAAAATATTGCCTTCTGTAACTCACCTCGGCATCTAAATCTCCAAGTCTTTCACAAAACAAACAGAACAAGTGATACCTGAAAAGAAACATGCATTAAAACAAATTCATTCACTTCTAATATATAACATAAATCTAACACGTATCAGTCATTATATATTCTCAGCTCACTCAAATAATGTAGGTAAAAAAACATCATGTTCAAATTATGATACATTTATCTTGGAAAATCTCATTTTCTAACTCACCTCAGCATCTAAATCTCCAAGTCAATGCAAGCCTTATTCAAGTACCTGCCACAAAACAAGTTTGAGTAAGTAATTGTGGTTAATTTGTGTTCCTTTTATAGAGTATATACATTCATTAAATGCCTACTTTTTCATTAAACATGAAACATTCTACTGAAAAACAAATATTCCACTCATCCAACACTAATTTCACATACTTAATCACACACATTTCACATGTTCAAATATTACTTACATTAACTTTTCAATTATCTTTTTTCTAGAACAATTATTACTTGATCAAAAATTAACATTACTGAAATGAGGCTGCTACAAGTATTAACACCAATGCCATAAAATTAGCAAAATTAAAATTTCTTACTGCTGTAAAAGATCTATTATTCTTCCTACTGCAAACAGACTAACCCTGCAATGCCAGGATTCTTTCTTTAAAAAAAAAAAAAAAAAAAAAAAAAAAAAATCGGGAAATCAAGCACAATAACTAGTGTGTGACTGCCAGATTCTCAGAAAATCTACAGTACGCAACTATTGATATGAAATTTTAAATAAAAGTAATCTGCAACCTGTCACCACACATTTACAAGTTACTATATTTACAGCAACTCTATATGAAGCATGGTCTTGCTATTGCACTACTTTCTTACAGGAGGTGCTACAAAATTAGCACAAACTGTCTGTTAAGAGTGCATAAACCAATTTGGACCACTCACCTCTCTTCACTCTGCAAGAACAGCTGGGCATCTACGTTTTTTTGCCACATTCGCTCTGAAAAAATAAGGACGAAACTTTAAAGACCGTAGAGGAAATATATACCCTTACATTGCAATGTGGTATACCGGGGTCGACATGCTGTCAAAAATCCTTCAAGTTTTTAATGTACAACTGTCATTAATGAAACAAAACAATTCCTTTACATTTTAAAACAAACCCTCCACCCCAACATGAGTAACGTACTATTATGCAAGTTCTTTACAAACAGCAAAATAAATAAAATCAAGATAAAATCCAGTGACAATAATAAACATGCCATTCACACAGATGCTCACCTAACACCAACCAACTGAGATCGTGTTATAAAAATGGCCCAGCTTGATGTCAAGATGCTTGATGGACATAGAAAAAATGGAATCAAAATAATTATATCAGCTTTCACTAAAACACAACCCTCTACAAGATTGTTGACGGGTCTTTAGCTAAACCATGACTGCAAACAAGGACATTCTTCATTTGTTCCCAGCTCTACCCAAACAGGAATTAGCAAAATAGTATGGGAATACACAATTGCCAAACTGCATTGCAATATAAAATTCTGAAGCACTCCAAGAGCCAAAGGGATAGCATGTACAAAAAGTCAACAAATTACGAGAACTCCTTGGAAACAAGTTTATCCTATGAATGCAACTGAGCAAAAGTATACGAATCTAAAACCACCTCAACAAACAGAGAGGCACACAAGTCTGCATCCTCAAATATTCACAAGATGCAGGCAAAAATGAAGGCTATTACAATTATTATAAAGGAAAATGAAGCTGCTGTATCAAAAATTTATCCTTTCTTATAAACTAACCCAGTAATGATTGATTGTGTAACAAATGTGGTAGCAAGCTAAACAGTATAGCCCATCAAGCAACACTATGCATGATCTATGACCATTTCCAATCATGTTTTGGGCTTCATCATTCACATAACTGCACATAATACATATCCTAAAGCACTTCATTTCAAAAATATCATTTTTCTTGTTTCAGAATCACCTTATACTTTAGAATTTACAGCACAAGTCTCTTCCACTATCAGGACAAATGTAACTTCAATCTTGGCCCTGAAACACAAACACAACCTTTGTTTCCACACACCCTTAATACAACTATGACTAAGCCACTCACCATCCACAAGCTCCACCGGCACATTTTCTCAATCCATACTCTCGATTTCCTCATTCCATACTCAAAAGCTCTCTATAGAAACACATTCTCATCAAAGGCCTTTCCTATACATGAAAAGCCCCACAAATAACTTCCTTTACATTTCAATAGCATACTATAAAAGATCAACAGCTTCATATGACATACATATCCTATATCTTGTTCTGCAACCCCTATTTTTCCATCAAATTTCTGGCAATTTTCTGGTCAAACTCTTCACACTTATCATTGCATATAAGACAGAAAATCAAAGCATCCATTACTAACCTGGCATTCATCTTGTAGCATTCC
Source organism: Panulirus ornatus (assembly GCF_036320965.1). Lineage (NCBI taxonomy): Eukaryota > Metazoa > Arthropoda > Malacostraca > Decapoda > Palinuridae > Panulirus > Panulirus ornatus. The sequence goes on from NC_092269.1 coordinate 34,285,209, forward strand.
TCCAGTTCCAGAGCATTGTACCAACCTGTCAAAAAAGTAACAATTCTACACCACTTCAATTAAACAAAATGCCAACAAATGCCATGAATTGCCAGTACATTACCAGATTGCTTACATTGCTAAAACTGAATGTAACAGTGGAATTCTCTATAAGAGGATGGAAGAATATAAAATGTTTAAGCAGAATGTTAAGATGTTAGAGGAAAGAAAGCAAAGAGTACATGATGTAGGTAGTGAAAATTTGAGAAATACTACTGGAAATGGAAATGGTTAATGTAAAAAGTGGGACTTTTAATGCAATATGGGAGTTGCCGAATCAAAAGGAGGAAGTGAAAAGGTGCATAGTTTGAGCTGATGAATGCAGGCGAGGCAATAGTTACGAGTGTATGGAAGATGAAAGAGAATACAAGTGCAAGGGCCTGCAGCAAATTGGGAGGTAAAAGCAGCAAAATGAGGCTGAAGGTAGGAGACATCTGGAGTGTACAAGTTAACAGCCAAAATGCTGAAGTGTGGACTAGAAAGCGAGTGGATGAACCTGATATGTAATTCATCATGGAAACGTGCCTGATGATTTGGTGACAGCTATTATATATATATTCAAAGGAAGGACTAACTAAGGATGTGTGTAGCAATTACACGGGAATAAATCAAGTATACCAGGAAAATTGTATTCAAGAATGACCTATGTTACAATCACAAGCAGAGAAATAGTATTCATTTGGACAGCAGTTCCTTCATGATTATATTCCCTTTTCTCATTTCACATAATCCATAATACCTAACATACTACTGCTACAAAATTAAACCTGCATGTCAGCCACCACCTCAACACCTTAATACAAATTTCCAAAGACAAATCTGTTGCAGGTAAAATAAATTGTAAATCATGTAACCCAAAACAGGGTCACAAAAAGACAATCTTAGTGTGAGTTTTAACTGGGTATTCAATCTTTCCCAAACAAGTACCTGCAACAAGTAATATATATACCAGCACAGGGGGTTTGTGGGAGCACACAACCCTTCAATTCCTAAAAACATGTAATTATGTATGCAGTCACTTTCATCACTTAACCATTAAATGTATTGATATCGGCCAATAAACGTAACGAGCGGGTACAAGGAAACTGGAATTCAGCAGAAATGCCCAACACGATGTGGGCAAAGACAGGAACACTGATTACAAAATGGACATTATTACTGTCGGTAAGACAATAAGAGAGATTAAAGGGTACCGATGAGCAAGGACCTTAAGCCGCACCAACACTTATTAAAATGTGTAATAAGGCTACAACCAACTACCTAAACCCATGAAATATAACCTTTGTTTAAAGCTCCCTAAAGACCTAGCTTCCACTACTGTACTTGGCAGCTTGTCCCATAAATATACTACACTATTCCAGAACCAACTTCAGGCGAATTTTTCTTCAAATCCACTTCCTGTCCTATCTGGTTGCGACATTACAAGAACTTTTATTCATCTTACCTTTATTAATGCCCTTCATCCACCTAAAATCTTCGATATCCACTCAAGCTAGCTTAAAAGTGAGGTTTCTAAATTCCAAGGATCATTTTGGTTATTCCCCTCTTTACTCAACACGTATATCAACTGCACAGTATGGAACCCAGAACTGTACAGCATAATCCAAATGTGGTCTCCCCAACACAAGATAAAAGTTGCAATAATACTAAGTTTTACTGCTAACAGTCCAGTTTATGAACCCTAATATCCTATTAGCATCACTACAATACAATAAGTTCCTTGCTCACCAGTACTCCTAAATCTCTCGCATTGTCCTATAAATAGCAATATTGTCCAGGTTCCTGACATTTAACACACTTCATTTATCCACGTTTCATTCCATTTTCCATGTACCCGCCCATTCTAATAACCTATTCGAGTCCTCTCCAAATTCACCAAATTTTCATCAGTCAATTACGGCTCCTATTTGTATCGACTAATTCACATTCACTCATTATTCGGTTAATGACATTATGAAGTCATTCAGGATTCCTAAAATGCCTGTATGCTACCACTGAGTAAAGGAAAGGGCGAAAAGCTCAACATGTACGAGTTACAACCAAAGTACCTGAAAAATTCAAATGGAGTACTGATTAAAAGCGATGTGGCTTTACAAAGAAATTTGTGGATTCAATGGGGTGAAGCCCATGTGTTGGCTCGGAAGTCATATCTTATCTGTAGAGTGTAGACTTCACAGTTTCCAATGTGGAAGGAAAGTGACCAGAAGCAGAAGAGTAAGCAAGACGCAGGACAGTACAAATGCATTACTTATACACCATCTTACTGTTTTAACCCAACGATTTCCCTCTACTTCATAAATATTCCCAAAGGAATTCAAAATGACAGCTGCTCCACCTAAAATCACACAAAATGAACCACACACTGCAAAGAACCCAAACGATACAAACTTTAACTAGAAAAGTACACGTAGTAATATCTAACCTCCACTGGCACAAACTCTCAAGTTCAATGAGAACATGAAAGTGTAAAATTTAACCATGTAACATTATAAAATGGCGTACACTTGGTGAAAAATCATTTGGAGAGGCATCATCGGGAGACATCTTTAAACCCTCAATCAACAAGACTATACATTTCCCCCAGCAAACAGGAGTTGGGCAGACCATGACTAGGGTTTGTAAATGGGGTCTTAGGTTGCAACATCAGAACCTTCACCTACCAACCACCCCTTGGTTAGTTATACCAAAATGACCGGGTATCCGAGACCTCTACAAAGTACTTAATCAAGTATTCCAGTCACTACCCCAAGTTATATACTACAAATTAATATTACTTTCCATGGGCTAGTTTCGATGTATTACTCGATTATACCTAAGCATGCATTCTAGCACCTCCTGCAAAAATCCTATAAACACAGTTCACTAAAATGTAGCCCTCAAAATCATGGTTTACTGTCCAAATCATGGTTTACTGTCCAAATCATGCTTTACTGTCCAAACCATGGTTTACTGTCCAAACCATGGTTTACTGTCCAAATCAAGGTTTACTGTCCAAATCAAGGTTTACTGTCCAAATCATGGTTTACTGTCCAAATCATGGTTTACTGTCCAAATCATGGTTTACTGTCCAAAACATGGTTTACTGTCCAAACCATGGTTTACTGTCCAAATCAAAGTTTACTGTCCAAACCATGCTTTACTGTCCAAATCAAGGTTCACTGTCCAAATCAAGGTTTACTGTCCAAATCAAGGTTTACTGTCCAAACCATGGTTTACTGTCCAAACCATGGTTTACTGTCCAAACCAAGGTTTACTGTCCAAATCATGGTTTACTGTCCAAACCATGGTTTACTGTCCAAATCATGCTTTACTGTCCAAATCATGCTAAAAGTCCAAATCATAATTTACTGTCCAAATCCCTCAGGAAAACCTATAAGCAAGGGAAAAGTTTACAAAGAAATTAAATACAAGACACCGTATTAATATCCATCGCAGTCCAATAAAATACGAATACGTAATCTAATTCACCCAAGTGTAATAGAAATCTCAAATGCCATTGGCAGATGAACCGAGATTCACGGCCCATCGACCCGGCTCTCCCACCCACCCACATGGCCTCGCTCACCTCCCAATTTCCACCACGTGGTAATGCCTCTCCCTCATGGTAATACACAACTACAGCTATTTCTGCATCTTCATCAACCATTATTCAAAGACCCTACTCAAGTATCAGATTATAAGAGACAACGTTGTATGATCCTACATCCCGTGCAGAAACGTCAGTACGCCACCACACCCTAATACCCTTAAGAGAATTCATTTTTTTTTTATCACTTATCTGAGCAGTCTAAGATAGCAAACCGCTGTGCATGCCACTCTTACTTACCACAATTTAAAGGAGGTATCTCCAAAAATACACAGTTTACACGAACCATGACTGTAAACAAATTTGAGGAGACGTGGTTCCTGCGTCTGCATCCTAGTACCGGCGCCGGCAGAGTGAACGAGAAACTGTCATGGCGTCGCTCACACGCATGCGCGTTTCTGTTGCCAATTCCCAAATTTTCTTTACTCAAAATTATATATTAACAAATATTTGCTTGTTTTTTCACCTTATAAGAGAATGAAAATTATTATCGTATATTAATAAATATTAAGATGTATCAGTATATAATTCTAAATAGATGAATATGCTTTTCCTACATGCCTGATCATACGTCATACAAAGCCACACATACAAAGAAAACGTAAGTTATGGATGACAGACTAGCACAAAAAAGAGGCCTAAATTTTTCTCACGATGCTTTGTTAAAAGAACTTGTCTTCTCATCTCCCCAACGATTATAAGAAATTTCTACGTATGAACGATGAAACTCTCACTGAATTACTGGGTGTAGTAACGCCATACATTGTAAGAAATGATGCTATCATGAGAGACGAAACAATAGTGTCAAAAAATCTCAAGTACAAAGGCTTCCTGCAAAATCATTAAATGCAGTGAGCCAGTCTTTCGAGGACTTGAAATTTACAACCTGCATTTATGCACAGAGCCGTGGCAATATTGTATTAGATACATGCATCTCAATAATAACGGTAAGAATGCATCTCGATTGGTTTAATATTTTCTATTCCCTTGAGTTCATACTAAAGTACACCCATTATATTTTATATATATATATATATATAAGGCATGTACAAAGCATCAGATTGGGGAAGAGCAGTGTGGTTTCAGAAGTGGTAGAGGATGTGTGGATCAGGTGTTTGCTTTGAAGAATGTATGTGAGAAATACTTAGAAAAGCAAATGGATTTGTATGTAGCATTTATGGATCTGGAGAAGGCATATGATAGAGTTGATAGAGATGCTCTGTGGAAGGTATTAAGAATATATGGTGTGGGAGGAAAGTTGTTAGAAGCAGTGAAAAGTTTTTATCGAGGATGTAAGGCATGTGTACGTGTAGGAAGAGAGGAAAGTGATTGGTTCTCAGTGAATGTAGGTTTGCGGCAGGGGTGTGTGATGTCTCCATGGTTGTTTAATTTGTTTATGGATGGGGTTGTTAGGGAGGTAAATGCAAGAGTTTTGGAAAGAGGGGCAAGTATGAAGTCTGTTGGGGATGAGAGAGCTTGGGAAGTGAGTCAGTTGTTGTTCGCTGATGATACAGCGCTGGTGGCTGATTCATGTGAGAAACTGCAGAAGCTGGTGACTGAGTTTGGTAAAGTGTGTTGAAGAAGAAAGTTAAGAGTAAATGTGAATAAGAGCAAGGTTATTAGGTACAGTAGGGTTGAGGGTCAAGTCAATTGGGAGGTGAGTTTGAATGGAGAAAAACTGGAGGAAGTGAAGTGTTTTAGATATCTGGGAGTGGATCTGGCAGCGGATGGAACCATGGAAGCGGAAGTGGATCATAGGGTGGGGGAGGGGGCGAAAATTCTGGGGGCCTTGAAGAATGTGTGGAAGTCGAGAACATTATCTCGGAAAGCAAAAATGGGTATGTTTGAAGGAATAGTGGTTCCAACAATGTTGTATGGTTGCGAGGCGTGGGCTATGGATAGAGTTGTGCGCAGGAGGATGGATGTGCTGGAAATGAGATGTTTGAGGACAATGTGTGGTGTGAGGTGGTTTGATCGAGTGAGTAACGTAAGGGTAAGAGAGATGTGTGGAAATAAAAAGAGCGTGGTTGAGAGAGCAGAAGAGGGTGTTTTGAAGTGGTTTGGGCACATGGAGAGAATGAGTGAGGAAAGATTGACCAAGAGGATATATGTGTCGGAGGTGGAGGGAACGAGGAGAAGAGGGAGACCAAATTGGAGGTGGAAAGATGGAGTGAAAAAGATTTTGTGTGATCAGGGCCTGAACATGCAGGAGGGTGAAAGGAGGGCAAGGAATAGAGTGAATTGGAGCGATGTGGTATACCGGGGTTGACGTGCTGTCAGTGGATTGAATCAAGGCATGTGAAGCGTCTGGGGTAAACCATGGAAAGCTGTGTAGGTATGTATACTTGCGTGTGTGGACGTATGTATATACATGTGTATGGGGAGGGGGGTTGGACCATTTCTTTCGTCTGTTTCCTTGCACTACCTCACAAACGCGGGAGACAGCGACAAAGTATAATAAAAAAAAAAATAATATATATATATATATATATATATATATATATATATATATATATATATATATATATATATCTTTCTTTTTCTTTCAAACTATTCGCCATTTCCCGCATTAGCGAGGTAGCGTTAAGAACAGAGGACTGGGCCTTTGAGGGAATACCCTCACCTGGCCCAATTCTCTGTTCCTTCTTTTGGAAAATTACAAAAAAAAAAAAAAAAAACAACGAGAGGGGAGGATTTCCAGCCCCCCGCTCCCTCCCCTTTTAGTCGCCTTCTACGACACGCAGGGAATACGTGGGAAGTACTCTTAATCCCCTATCCCCAGGGATAATATATATATATATATATATATATATATATATATATATATATATATATATATATATATATATAATATATATATATATATATCTTTTTTCTTTCAAACTATTTGCCATTTCCCGCATTAGCGAGGTAGCGTTAAGAACAGAGGACTGGGCCTTTGAGGGAATACCCTCACCTGGCCCAATTCTCTGTTCCTTCTTAAAAAAAAAAAAAAAAAAAAAAAAAAAAAAAAAAAAAAAAAGAGAGGAGAGGATTTCCAGCCCCACGCTCCCTCCCCTTTTAGTCGCCTTCTACGACACGCAGGGAATACGTGGGAAGTATTCTTAATCCCCTATCCCCAGGGATAATATATATATATATATATATATATATATATATATATATATATATATATATATATATATATATATATATATATATCAGTCTCTAGCTGTCATGTATAATGCACCGAAACCACAGCTACTTTCCACATCCAGGCCCCACAAAACTTTCCATGGTTTACCCCAGATGCTTCACATACCCTGGTTCAATCCATTGATAACACGTCTACCCCGGTATACCGCATCGTTCCAATTCACTCTATTCCTTGCATGCCTTTCACCCTCCTGCATGTTCAGGCCCCAATCACTCAAAATATTTTCTACTCCATCTTTCCACCTCAATTTGGTCTCCCACTTCTCCTCATTGCCTCCACCTTTAACACATATATCCTCTTTGTCAATTTTTCCTCACTCATTCTCTCCATGTGACCAAACCATTTCAAAACACCCTCTTCTGCTCTCTCAACCACACTCTTTTTATTACCACACATCTCTCTTACACTTTCATTACTTATTCGATCAAACCACCTCCCCCCACATATTGTCCTCAAACATCTCATTTCCAACACATCCACCCTCCTCTGCACAATATCTATAGCCCATGCCTTGCAACCATATAACATTGTTGGAACCACTATTCCTTCAAACATACCCATTTTTGCTTTCCAAGATAATGTTCTCGCCTCCCACACATTTTTCAACGCTCCCAGAACTTTTGCTCCCTCCCCCACCCTGTAACCCACCCACATACACATGTATATACATACATGTCCACACATGCACATATACATACCTATACATTTCAACATATACACATACATACATACACAAACATATACATATATACACATGTACATAATTCATACTTGCTGCCTTTATTCATTCCCATCGCCACCCCACCACACATGAAATGACACCCCCCCCCCTGCACATGTGCGGGGTAGCACTAGGAAAAGACAACACAGGCCACATTTGTTCACGCTAAGTCTCTAGCTGTCATGTATAATGCACCAAAACCACAGCTCCCTTTCCACATCCAGGCCCCACAAAACTTTCCATGGTTTACCCGAGTTGATGGGCCATTCTTTGTCTGCTACCTGGCGCTACCTCGCTGATGGGGGATACAGAAGAGTTAATTCTTGGCAAACAGCATCTAATTCTGCAGTTTTGTGCCTTATTCATCAATAAATATGGTGAATTGATCAAATATAATTCATATTCAGTCTTTGAATGTGGTTTAGAGTTGATAAGCAAGCAGTTTAGAAAGATCTGTAATAGGTAAAGATGTATCTCCTGATATATATCATTTTTGTCATGTTTCAGTCTAACTTTAATAAGCAAGCATACTTTGTATCATTGGAGTACTTTATGGCAACATAAAGTATACATCCAGTGTTGATTACTTGTATGCTCTAAGATGACGCTCAATATTTCCTTTTATATAAATTCGTATGATTAGATTGCATTGCCACGGTAATGCTCCCTTCTTCCTGATTCATAGGAAATAGCAATGCAAATTATCTGTATCTTAATCATGTTCCTATGGAAACACTAAATACTAAAATCATGGAAATCAAGAAACCTTAAAATTCTATTAAACAGAAGCATACACAGAAAACAAAAAGAAAAGAAAAGGAATACTATGGCATAAGCTAAAAAGCAAGGGAACACAAAGACACAGGGCATTGTTTATATCGTTTTTTTAGAACTTTCCTTCTTATCTATGTTCTTTAATGCATACCTTCCTTTCTATTCCATCACAGTCATTACTGATGCAACTACTTCTCCCTCTTGTCATGTGATGTGACCAGCAATGTCTCTCAAGGAAACTGAATGCAAGTATGTGGTCTGGGTTATCTAAAAATCCACAGCCCATAAAAAGTGGAGCAGGAGTTGGGAAGCAACTAATGGCATCCCAGACAATGTTCTATTATCCTTTACCTATGTTTTTTCAGCTCAGCTGTTCCATAACCATCTAAATACCACAGGGGATACTCTATCATTTTTGCTATGTTCAAAATAATTGTCTCAAGATAATGAACAGATGTACTCTTCACTGACCCCAGGCTCAGACACTGCATGTCATGTAGACTCTCAAATTGACGGGACCTGATGATGAGCCAGTAAATATACATAACCTTCATTTTGGCGTGGTTTTTTTCATACATATTCGCCATATCCCACGTTAACGAGGTAGCGTTAAGAACAGAGGACTGAGCCTTAGAGGGAATATCTTCACTTGGCCCCTTCTCTATTCCTTGTTTTGGGAAAAAAAAAGGGGGGGGAGGGGAGGATTTCCAGCCCCCCCACTCCCTCCCCTTTAACGACACACAGGGAGTACATGGGATAATGAAGAAAAGTTGGTACTAGTTATTGTTTGAAGTTGTAACATTAACAAATTTATGGCTTGCCTTCGCCCCTAATATGGATTCATCTTTTTAGTCATAAATAAAAATACTAATTATGGTCAGCAACCTATCCACAAACCCAATACTATCCTTTAGTTAAATTGTGTTGTATCAAATTTTTCTTTTATCATTTCTCCATCTGTCATTCCTTCCAAAGCTACCTGACTTCTGACTAACCCCTCCAATGCATATATATATATATATATGCATTGGATTGGGAAAGAGCAGTGTGGTTTCAGAAGTGGTAGAGGATGTGTGGATCAGGTGTTTGCCTTGAAGAATGTATGTGAGAAATACTTAGAAAAGCAAATGGATTTGTATGTAGCATTTATGGATCTGGAGAAGGCATATGATAGAGTTGATAGGAATGCTCTGTGGAAGGTATTAAGAATATATGGTGTGGGAGGCAAGTTGTTAGAAGCAGTGAAAAGTTTTTATCGAGGATGTAAGGCATGTGTACGTGTAGGAAGAGAGGAAAGTGATTGGTTCTCAGTGGATGTAGGTTTGCGGCTGGGGTGTGTGATGTCTCCATGGTTGTTTAATTTATGGATGGGGTTGTTAGGGAGGTGAATGCAAGAGTTTTGGAAAGAGGGGCAAGTATGCAATCTGTTGTGGATGAGAGAGCTTGGGAAGTGTCAGTTGTTGTTCGCTGATGATACAGCGCTGGTGGCTGATTCATGTAAGAAACTGCAGAAGCTGGTGACTGAGTTTGGTAAAGTGTGTGAAAGAAGAAAGTTGAGAGTAAATGTGAATAAGAGCAAGGTTATTAGGTACAGTAGGGTGGAGGGTCAAGTCAATTGGGAGGTAAGTTTAAATGGAGAAAAACTGGAGGAAGTGAAGTGTTTTAGATATCTGGGAGTGGATTTGGCAGCGGATGGAACCATGGAAGCGGAAGTGAATTATAGAGTGGGGGAGGGGGCGAAAATTCTGGGAGCCTTGAAGAATGTATAGAAGTCGAGAACATTATCTCGGAAAGCAAAAATGGGTATGTTTGAAGGAATAGTGGTTCCAGCAATGTTGTATGGTTGCGAGGCATGGGCTATGGATAGAGTTGTGTGGAGGAGGATGGATGTGCTGGAAATGAGATGTTTGAGGACAATATGTGATGTGAGGTGGTTTGATCGAGTAAGTAGTGTAAGGGTAAGAGAGATGTGTGGAAATAAAAAGAGTGTGGTTGAGAAAGCAGAAGAGGGTGTTTTGAAATGGTTTGGTCACGTGGAGAGAATGAGTGAGGAAAGATTGACCAAGAGGATATATGTGTCAGAGGTGGAGGGAACGAGAAGTGGGAGACCAAATTGGAGGTGGAAAGATGGAGTGAAAAAGATTTTGAGTGATCGGGGCCTGAACATGCAGGAGGGTGAAAGGCGTGCAAGGAATAGAGTGAATTGGAACCACGTGGTATACCGGGGTCAACATGCTGTCAATGGATTGAACCACGGCATGTGAAGCGTGTGGGGTAAACCATGGAAAGTTCTGTGAGGCCATGATGTGGAAAGGGAGTTGTGGTTTCGGTGCATTTATTACATGACAGCTAGAGACTGAGTGTGAACGAATGGGGCCTTTGTTGTCTTTTCCCAGCGCTACCTCGCACACATGAGGGGGAAGGGGGTTGTTATTCCATGTGTGGCGAGGTGGCGATGGGAATAAATAAAGGCAGACAGCATGAATTATGTACATGTGTATATATGTATATGTCTGTGAGTGTATATATATATGTATACATTGAGATGTATAGGTATGTATATTTGCATGTGGGGACGTGTATGTATATACATGTGTATGTGGGTGGGTTGGGCCATTCTTTCATCTGTTTCCTTGCGCTACCTTGCTAACGCGGGAGACAGCGACAAAGCAAAATAAATGAAAACAAATAAATAAATAATTCAATAAATATTTCCGTACTATTCGCCATTTCCTGCATTAGCGAGGTAGTGTCAAGAACAGAGGACTGGGCCTTTGAGGGAATATCTTCACCTGGCCCCCTTCTCTGTTCCTTCTTTAGGAAAAAAAAAAAAAAAAAAAAAAAAAGAGGGGAAGATTTCCAGCCACCCACTCCCTCCCCTTTTAGTTGCCTTCTACGACACGCAGGGAATACGTAAGAAGTACTCTTTCTCCCTTATATATATGTGAGGGAAACCTTCAGTCCCTTCAAACATGGTTTTTTTCAGTTCATTAAAATCATAAAACCAAAAAATTATATACAAAGTTGCACAACAACAGTTTGCCATCAAAACTTTAACTGAAGATTCCATCTGTAAGCCTGCCATAGCCTGAACATGCAAATGATGTATATATATGTAATTTGGTGTCATTAAGAAAACCAAATCAGTAGAAAAAATTACTATTTTCAAAGGATACACAACATTTGGTCAACAGTAATTACATGAAATCTAAAACACAACTGACAATGTCTTTAACCACAAAACATGGCAATAAAAAAAAATCAAGCTCTGCCAACCTTAGTTAAACCAAAATTTACCAAGAGCCTATTATTTTCAGTTGCCTATGTGGTCAGACATTACCATCATCATAACATCACCATAAGTATCCATCTAACAAACAACTTTTGTTTCACAGACCATACAGAAAAAATTCTAGTGCTGTTCTATCAATCATTACTTTTATATACAATTCTCTACAAAAAAATTCACACAAACCAATCATCGTTTTCCCATCTTAAAATAGTTAAGTCTTATTCACATATGTACAAATTTATTATAACTGCCCATTCAAACCAATGACCTGAATACTAATCATACTGTATATAGTTTGTATGTATACAACTGATATGACAGAAATGTCTACTTACATTCTCATATTCTCTTTAAGCAGACGAAAAACTACTTTTAGTATAATTACATTTCATACATCTACAATATATTCATATACTGTATATATCTATATATAAATACATTACAGATAAGTATTCATTAAGTAACTTTCAGATGATTAAATCATGTAATAACAATATTTTGATAACTATATGCACATTTTAATCTAGCCATTATACTAGCGATGCATAAAATACCAGAAAACCTTCAACACCATTACAGTCTTTGTATTGACCAAGGTCATTCCAAATTTTAGACAAGTTTGTGTGATACTTACACTGCTAAAGAATGTCAATTAGAGTGGAATATCATCAATGATATCTTTACAAAGAAGCAGTAATGAAAAATGAAGGTGGCATTTAAATGGAAATATCAAAAACTAAATTATCGTGTTGGAGGTGGAGGCATAAGTCCTGGAGCAGCAGGAGACCCTGACATGGCAGATCCAGGACCTAACACAAGCTGAAAAGAAAAAGCATTAAATAACATTGAGGTCATTTATATAGTTTCACATAAGGTCTGGCAAAATCATAAGTGCTCAATTCTATGTGGTTTGTAAGTCTGCTTTTGGAAGGTTTAGTAACCAGGCAGATGAGATGTTGCTTAGGGTAAAACAAAGGATTATTTTTCCCATTCAAAACTGGTGCTGGCAAATGTTCTAAGGGCACTTACTTTGATTCTGACAATGAATGTGATGTGGGATGTGAATGTGTCATGTGCTTCATGTGCTTAATACTTTGTTGAAGGGGGGTGGTTAACCATTCAGGGTAACAGGAAGGTTCAGAATGGATTCATGTATGTCGAGTTTAAAGAGACTGATAGTTGATTTCCATGGAGATGCACACATTCTGTATATACATGATTATTTCTATAATTATAAAGTAAAACTTTTACGGAATTTGTGTGGCTTCAAAGCTGATTTGGACACAGAACGACAATGTGGGCTCCTTTACAGCAAAAGGTTAATTGATAACACAGTACTTGGAGCAGGCAGGTAGGTGGATGGATGAATGGAGATTTTGGAGGCTCTTATTCAAATAAAAAAATGACAGAACTCTAATTAAGAGATAATTACTGTACTTGTACACATAAACGAAAAGTACACCAAAAAGATCACACTTACTGCCATAACATATTCCTCAAGATAATGAATAACTGCCCCCAGCAGAGATGGTGGGGATAAGCCTCACAATCCACGTTCATTACAAGGCACTTATCACTATTTATGTAATTATATTGTTACACATATCTATGTACATTTACCCAACAAAATGAATTAGTCTCTGTAACAATCAACTAGTGACCTTAAGTAACATAGATGCTATATAAATTTCAGATTATCAGCAGGTCCTTCAAAATTGTTGCACCTGATGACCACCAGTGTTTAAGGGTAAATATATTAAGATACATATCCCTACTTAATAGTCCTTTAGTCAGAACTTACCCTATTCCTATCCTGCTTCATCATCTCTTCCACATTAAGCCTTTCTAGCTCAAACATCACAGGAGCAAACAGAATGACAGACGTGCTGACTGCTACCCATACCACTTGTCGGGCCAATTCATATGAACCTGGATGGGAATAAGAAGCTACTGTAAATATCAAAACAATGTGTTCTGTCAAATAATTTTCATCAGGTCATATACACTACTCAGCAACACAACCATCATTTTGGCACACAAATTTTACAGGATAGACCACTTTGTCATCCAAACATCCTCCCCTCCCACCTCTCTCTCTTCAGCATCACCTCTGTAATTCTTTTAAGAGTCAATTTTCACGGAATACCTTCAATCTTACTTTTACTCCACACTCATATCTGTATTTCTTAGAAGAATATGGCCATGAATAAACAAAGAAAATGTATCTTGAAGGGAATAAATGCAAAGAGAAAAGGGTAAAGAATTATTGTCCTAAACAAAACTGGAAAAATGCTAACAACTTTACACCCCTTTTTTGTGAGGGATATGTTCCTAAAAATCTGCATGTACAAAACAGTAAATCAACACAAAAGGGACCTCATAGTATAAAGTCTAAGAAAAAAATGGAATGCATTTTAAACATCCATTAAGGTACCTTTTTTCACCTAATGCAGAAGAAACCGTGACCAACAAATCTGTACATGCAATTTTATACGTGACCCCTCTTGGTGAACCATACGATCTTAAATCCATGTTTTTAATTTTCACATTAAACCCACACTGCTTTCTCCTTTATAACAGTTCCTCAGTCAAACATGTCTCACTCTTGTCTTCCTAAAATCCACAAATTCAGATTGAATCAGAGTTTTTAATTCTTTCAAGCATAACCTACATTAATTCACACATCTGATAAAAAGATCAAACTTACAACTCTGTGGTGGCTTGGTGATTTCAAATTCACTGTCAATATTACTTTAGGCTTCTTTATGGAGGTGCCATGTTGCATGAATATAACCAATAACATGCATAAAAATCAACATGCGTGATCCTTTGTATGAGTAATGAGTCACTTTCTTTCATTTCTTTTCAATATGTTATATTCATGATTTATTATGATTTTTGGAAACACAGGAACTTTTCCCAAGGAGTTTGGGTCCTGTATCGACAGGTTAATAATAACAAGCTACTACTCGGAAAAGAGCCCAAGGCTTGTGCATGAACCCAGGTTAGGAAAGAGAGTGGGAGGTGGGGACCAATATTTGTTTCAACTTGGCCAGCAGTAGCTGGGCAGCCCATGTTAACCAGATGTCTGTTACTGGATCTTTTTTTTTTCTTTTTTTTTTTGAGGTGCAGCTTATTACCTCGCTACTGTCTTGACTGTCTTAAGAGGATATGTGAAAAACCTTATCTTCAAAATCTGTGTAAAAGAGACAAATGAAACAAAAATATTGAAGGACCTCAAAGATTAACATCTTATGTGAAAATTATTCTTCCTTTTAATGGATAAACTTACCTTTCACCAAATTAATAGAAGATGAAACGGTATTGGCGCTGGTAGAGCGAAGACGTTCGGGGAACATCTCTGTTAAACCCCATATTCTCTCCAAAAGGCTTTCATCAACATCCTGGAAAATCACACGGCTGTGAAACATCATATAGTTACCAAAACTGTCAAAAAATGACAATATCTATCTATCTAATATACTTAATCGCTGTTTCCCACATCAGCATTTTCCTTTGCATATACTTTCTCACTCCAAGTAAACTATAAAATAAGGGGAACTTTAACTTGTACTGTTTAGGATTGTTTCAATTTTTCATATAACTTTAACATTACCAAATGCTTAAAACATCATCAAAACAATATGGAAAAACTCTTGAAATACAAAATAAAATGCTGTAAATACTTACAGACCAAAAATTAAACATGGCTTGGAAAGAAAGGGAATCTCCACGATAGAATATAATTAAGGAGAGATTGTATTTTTGATGACAAAATGCCTGTAGTCCATGTGTGAACAAAGCAGAAATAAAAGACAGCTATCTGGGTTAGAGGAGTGCAACCTGACAACCAATGAAGTTCTGGCTCACCAAGCAGCTGTCACTAACCCTCCTGATACCAAGGTGGGCAGTGTAGGAAATGTATCTCCTTGGTTGTTGGCTGACTACTAGATACCATAAAAAAAGGACAATTGATGATATTCCAAAGTTAATTCCAAGATGGCTCAAAAATTATTAGTGATTTCATAGTCTTTTGGGCAGTGTGTGCATCCAAGTGTACCAAAATGCCTTCATTGCAGTCTTCACACTGAGGTGGGACACATCATATTTTCAGTATAACAATTAAAATAAATGTAAATCTTGGATGCCAAGCAATGTTCACTATACCACATATTACAAAAAACTGGTTAAAATATGGCCCACATGTCTTCTGCGTGTCACAGAAGACAACTATGAAGGGCAGAAGTGCATGCCTAGAAATCTTTCCCTCCTGTATTACTTTCCAAAACTAGGAGAAGAAGAAAGAGCAAACTGATGATAGTTTTTCATCAAAGGCTCAATCGTCTATTCTGAAAGCTCCCTAACTGTTATAGTGGAAATAGTAAACACACATGAGAGGAGATAAAGAAAATGGTATAATTTTATGCGACAGACACCAGACGACAGAATTAAATCAAACTGGTGCTGCTGTATTCCTTACAATGAGAAAAATTCATACAAAATGTGCACCTTTCGTCTTTAACCTCAAACTCCATTAAAATAAAATTTTGGTAACGTGGCCAATGGTCTGAAGTATAAGGAAATTGTGGGGGTAAAAAAAAATCAAAATGAAGAGCAGTACGTAATGCACTTCTAACAATTTCATTCAAATACACCTAACAGACAACAAACAGGAGGCATGCCTATGGTGTCACAATATCATATTCTAATGTTCTAGGACATTTCACCAATGCAACTAAGTTAGATGAGTTCGTTTCTGTATATAGAGTTGTGGCTAAAAATCATGCTTATGAGATCTAGTCCACACACACTGGCTTAGATTCCTCTAAGGCCATTTGGACTTCCTAATTCAACACCAAATGAACAAGACATTTAAGAATACGTCCTTATAACAATATTTCACAAATAACAAAGCCCACAATACATATGAAGTTTCAAAACAGCCAGGCTAACCTTATGTTACCATATTAATCAACATTTCATGTATCATTTAACCCCACATTTTCCCTCTCCCTTACAACCCTACCACTGACGCTTTATTTAATATCAAATGATAAATCTTAAGTGATAAAAATGGAAAACCCCTGTCTTTAAGGACTCTTTCCTATGGCAATAATTATTCAATTAAAGCAAAACACAGATCACAATCCCAGAAAACTCACGTCTGTCTCATGAAAATTTACCTTAACCCTACACCATTTTCCATGAACTTCACAGCCCTCCCCACTGAAGACTTACCAGTTGGGGGATGACGGTTGTTCACAATCACGAGCTCCCTACTCGTATTTCAATCTCTACATCCACCCATTCCAAACAAAATTCCATCATATTACACCTAATTTGATGGCGTCCGTTTATATATAACTTATAAACACCTTCGTAAATGGAAATGACCCCCATTACTTCATAGTCGGCCACACAATCAATCCAAGACCAAACAATCTTCCTTAAACTGAAGGTTACCGTTTTTCAGACCACCACGGGCAGATGAATAGACTTGACCGACACTGAACTCACCTCGTCATCGTCCTCCTCTAACACGTCCTTGGCCAGGACACCTGAGGCCACAGCTCCGTCTGCCTTATCCTTGTCTGGTGCCGCTGCCTCCACCTGGGCTGCTGCCGCCTCCACAGCCTCGCCAACCACCTTGGCAGCCTTCTCCTGCGTTGTGGGACTCAAGTTCTGGCTCTCCGGCGTGGCTTCGTTACTCCCTAGCCCACTGTCCTGGTCCGTCAGCTCTATTAAAGTAGCCATTGCGGTTATTTAATGTGTAACGAGAACTCTCACTGAAATCCCCAACCTACACCGTCTGTGACTATCCCGTTATCCAACACAGGCTCGATGCCTTCTGCTGCTGTGAAGTCTGGTTACCAGGTTACATAAACGACTTATCGTACATCCCTCTGTTAATACTACATATAAAGGATTATTGCTTACCATAAAGAAAATAAATCAATGTTTTTGGTGGGTTAATAAAATCAAACATCCGATTTTTGTACCGGTGCTGACAAATTCATACAAAGGCAATATGACACGGAAATATGATATTTAGAGCCCCCTTTTTTTTTTTTTTTTATATGAACGCTAGATTATATTGAGTACAATAAATTTATTGTCATTGATTAAAAATACTACGTAATCACCTCACGTGGAGAGGTAGAGTTAGCAAGTTTATACTTTTTTTCATGAAAGCAACATTGGTTCAGATGCAGTTGTTCTGCAATTAAAATAAAAAATCTAAAATTCTGAAACTACATTACATACATTTTTCTGTTCCTTCAACACTATCGCGCTGTTCTTTTCAATTTTCTCCTTTAAATGTATTTCCCGTAAAGTTACCAAGTGTCTTTACAACTCACTATAATCCGAGCTTTCCAAGGAACAGATATTATCATTGCAGATACACTTTCTTTCAACCGTAAACCATTAATTACCAACCTCCTACCAGTTTCAAGTGAAGTCCACCTCACATGACATCCGTTCACCTTATCCCTGGCATTACATTTTGTACCATCCAAACTCATCACATACAGTACTCTCATCTTTCTAATTATCCATGTACCTCCATGAGCACTCATTTCCTTCAAGTAATATACTCTTTACCGTGTTTCCTCCCTCGGTTCATACACAAGGTCCACAATGTAACCTCCATATCTCTTTTCTAGTTTCAAATCTAACTCGCCTTTACGAAGGGAAACTACTAAGACAAATGAATACATATATCTGGAACATGTTCTCCAGCAGGAAGGTTTCTTGCATAATTTTCACTTAAATAATTTCTCTGTTAAGATATCTATATAGCGGTTCTTGGGTTTTCCTTATGCCATCCCCTTTGATTATCACTTCCAAATACCTACACTCGGTTTTTGGAAGATGGTCTGTCTTAGTGTAACGTAATATCTAATGGTAGTTAAAAACTACGACCTCACATTTACTTGCACATAATTTGAATATCTTCTTACACATAATCTATGGATATTTGCAATGAAGCAAAGGGAGGTAGATATAAATAACTCTGTCCCCACACTAAAGAGTCCCCTACAAATTAGATACTATCATTCCATTTTTTTCTAATATCATCAAACACGCATATATTTTTTTTTAACAAATTATAATATATTTATTTTTATCTTAAGAGACTTGTCATGATGCACGGGATTAAGGTGCGAATGTGTATTGATGGAACAATAACAATAACTTAGCGGCATTAGTGTAAACACACTTTCAATCCCTCAACACCCTTTGAGTCTGTGACCCTAAAGCCACCTTGACATGGCACATATTACATGGTGTCAGGTGTGCCGACGTCTGGTGTCAGGTGTGCCGACGTCTGGTGTCAGGTGGGTCGACGTCTCGTGTCAGGTGGGTCGACGTCTGGTGTCAGGTGTGCCGACGTCTGGTGTCAGGTGTGCCGACGTCTGGTGTCAGGTGCGCCGACGTCTCGTGTCAGGTGCGCCGACGTCTCGTGTCAGGTGCGCCGACGTCTCGTGTCAGGTGGGCCGACGTCTCGAGCCACATGTGTGAGAGGGAGGAAGGTTGGTGGCAAGAGCTGAGAAGTAAGGTAGTTGTAGAGACTGATCATAAACCCTTAGAAGAGTATTTTCAACAAGTCCTTGTCATCTGCTCCTCCTAGGTTACAGAAAATGCTTCTCAGACTCCAGAATGATGTTACACAGGTTCAATTAAATCTAGTAACTGTTGAACATCTTGACACTGCAGGTATAGGCTTGGAGGTTCATAGAAATAGGACTAAGGAAGATAGAGTATTGCAGACACTTGAAGACTTCACATTATAGGGATGGCCTCATTGTAAGAGACACTCTCAAATAGAAACCCATACCTTTTGGAATTACAAAGATAAGTTATGTAGATGGAATGCTGCATAAAATGAACCGAATTATTAATGTGCCAAAGGAACTAAAAAGTAAGTTCCTCAAACACATCCCAAAATCTCATCAACGTATAGAAATGTAACGAAGGACAGAGAGATTATGTGTACTGGCCTAGAATGGGGCTGAACTTAAGGACCTGATTGTGACACCTGCGATGCTTATAGGGAATCATTGATGCCCCATGAAGTACCACAATTCCCTTGGCAAAAACTTGCTGATTTTAGATGAAAGGGAAGACGTACCGGTTGCTTATTGATTACTACAGCAAATATTATGAGTTTGACTTGTTAGAAAATACTCATTCCAGTACTAATGTTAAATCCTTTATCATTATGCTGGGCATGGAATACCTGACTATTCACTGTGACAGTGGCCCACAGTTCACAGATTAGAATTTAAAGAAGTAATGGCCTGGCTGGAAAAAAGTGTACAGACAGTAAGGAAGCTGATGAGGAAGGCAGCCAAAGAGGACAAGGATCCTTATCTAAGTGTGCTGGATTGTAGAAATACTCCTGTGGTGGGGACAGCAAGCCCCAGTCAGTTACTATTTGGTAGGAGAACACAAACCTCACTCTCCTTCTGAAGCCTTGTTACAACCGGAGACAGAGGACCCATTATCCGACATCTACTTCGACTCACAAGATAGGTAGAAACTTCATTATGATAGAAGCTCTAAGCTATTGCCTGAATTAAAATAGGGCAGTGTCGTTAAAATCAATTATGACAAATAAAGTTAAAATAGGGTATAATGGTTGTTCCTAGATCATATTTGGTTAAGAATAGCGATGGTCAGATACACAGGAGAAACAGGCAGTAACTGCATAAGACAGCAGAAATCCCAAATTCTCTAAAACATGCCAGTGGCTACAAAGATGAAGTAACTGATATGTCATGAAGGAGAAGGTGCTGTGACATCGGGAATCAACAGTAGACGAGCTGAACTGGAAGAAGTGACAAGTGCAGTGGACACAAATGGGGAAGGTAACCAAAGAGGAGTAAGGATGATTCCAGTGAGGTTAGAACATCTACAGATAGACTAGTAAAATCCTCTAAGAGGTTAGATCTATCTATTTATGACATAAAAGTAATCTTTGTACTTTGCATATCTATAAGTAATGTAGTGCAGTTTACTTGGTGTGTTATTTCACTTTATTTTTTATTTTGTTTTGATTACGGGAAAGATGTAATGATGATTATTTCATTAATATGGAAATTATATTTTCATTATATGACATATTTGTAGTATTTATTGCTTTCAAAGCAGGCAGTTACATTTCTTTTAAAGGGACTCTTCATGATGTACGGGATTAAGGAGCAATTCTGTATTGTTGCAACAATAATAACTTGGCACCACTTATGGAAATGCTGTTTCTCTCAGTCCCTCTGCCTTCCTCACCCGAGCCACCTTGACATGGCACATATTACAATAATGGTAAACCTGAAAAAATAGAATAATCAAACTGTACTTCATAAAGGTTCCCAACTGGTTCAGGAAAAATTATGCTTCCTGAATATAGAGGCCCACATGCTGTATACCACAGAAGGAAACTCGTACTATCAACTGCCTGATGGTTCCCTCAGATCAAAATTCTGTTCATATCAATTCATTTGTTATTCATTTCAGAACTGGTTCATCCATTTAGTGTTGCCATTATTCGGCTATACTCACTGCAGTAATTACTGTCCTCATATTACATGTTAGTTATCCTTGCCATGAAAATACTCATTAACCAGTATAACCCACTGCTTTCACACACATCATGTTTAACATCTTCAAGTGCACTAACATGAGAACAATTTGGAGCATCGGAAATTCCTATCCATATTTCAGGCAACTTTTCACTCTTCATCACCCAACTTTAATGCACAGTCCAGTACCCATTACTTTTGCCTCAGGCTTGCATTATATCATCCCACACTTAATGTAGTCAATTTCTGTGATCAAGCATAAAAATATGAACCTTTGGATGAGTTTTCCCATTTGATTGTGCAACAGTAATACTCAAAATTGTGGATTACAAGTCGCATGTTCCTTCTTGGTACATATACAATGGGCTTCTCTTACTAATGTTCTAAAGATACTTCTCTGTAGTTCATTATAGAAAATATCACGATTGTGTATTTACATCCACAGAAGTAAAAAAGCACAGTAATAAACTAATAACAAGCAAAGTTTCTACTCTTACTGATAGTAAAGGTAACAAGGTTTGGGTTACATCAAAAAATGCAATATTAAAGAAAAAATCAAGTTAACCTGTAGCTCTTACAGGCATGAAGCTGTGGAATCCAGACAAGTGCAGTCCCTAAGCTTTTGATGACTTGGCGTGGGTGGTGGTGCCTGTGGATTATGTATTCCACCAATGCAGAACACTGCCTGAACAAAATACCATTTTCCATGGCATATCCCTGGTCCCCCCTAGAGCTCATGATTTAGGTTGGAGTCTGAGGGGTGGAGGGACCTATGAAACATACTCGGCATGGGAGCTCCAAAAGGCTAGGGCTGGCCCTGTTTACAAGAAAAACAACGTTGTTGGACATCTTTGCTGAGTGTAGCTGGAACTATACATGTGGTGTTGGCCTACCATTCATCACCATCTACTAACATTGCTGTAATGATGGTGGGGAAACTATATTATTCCTGTCTTATCCTTTAGGTTTTTGTCTTTTTGCAGTTTTCTTGATTTCTCAATTTTTCTGTTCTTAGATTTCTCTTCTCCATCCTATTGATTTTCACACAATTTTCCAGGTGTATATTTAATATCATGCAACTCTTATTTGTTAAGTATATAATCATAAATGTATTAAATCATTGTGACATATCCTGTAACTGCTTTTTAAAGTTAGTATCAATGTCTATTACTGATAACACCTTAATGAGTAATTTTTCATTTTTTCAGCTCACATAAGAAAGATAAATTTCCTTATCAGTACACTGCAAACACATAGGTCATCAGATGAGGATATTTATGAGTGATATGTGAGGCTGTAAATATACCTGACCCACCTCAGGGAATTGGCAGGATAGACAATCAAATACAAACAGAGTATTCAGATAAAAAGAGGAATTAAGCTGGTGTAACTTTGATACACAAGATCAGCCAGCAGCTTACTCCCAAGCAATATATGACACCATGAATTCTGAATTTAGATCAAATTTGCCCCTGACATTGTTATTATACTGACATATATGCAAAACATAGATATCACTTTATCTTTACAATATGCATTCAACTAAAGATTCCAGATTATTAGCTTGTGCTACTCACATGGCTTCTCATATGCAAAAATCTTAAAGTCTATGCATTTTATAGATTAGGATAAAATAATGTTAAATTATTCCAATGAAAATCGCTTACTTGCATGTTAAAACAAACACTGCATCTAATTTTTTTATAGCATCAATGAGGTAACTGAATATCAGCCAACGTACAACCTAATATTGTCTGAAAAACAGTTGATACAGAGTGTTTGGACCTCTAAAACAGCTAGAGAAGCTGCCAAAGCCTAGATGTATAATACTGCATGAGGTGTTTTCATTATCCCTGCCTTTCCAATGGAATACTGAGTTGCTACAACACTGAACTTGGGAAGAGGCAAATGTATATTAATCTACATGCCCTACAATCTGTATATTATGTATTTTCTATGTAAAATCACCTGCAGCAATCGAAGTGACACACCAATACTTACTTTCCTGCCCCAGGATTTCCTTCTGCAGGGATACTGCTATATTCAAGAAGCTGGTCACATCCACTGAGCAGGAACACGAGTTCAGAAATGCGATAAAGTTGTGTGTATGGATGGTGTGGACAGTGCAGACGAGAAAGTGTACCTCTTATGCAGTTTTGGGTGGTTGTGCCATGAAACCTAAGACTGGGTTGGGAGAGAGGTTCTTTAGTGTTTATTAAGTCATTACTAGATGTATATGTTTTAACAGTGTAGTATTTGTTGGGAACAGATAACAAGTTACAGAAGTATGAAGCATGGGTAAGATTTTTGTTTCTACTCCAGGGTTGATGGTGTGCTTTGGATGGGGGGTCTATATGATATTGCAGAAAACTGAATGCAGAAGACAATGAAATGAGAGTGTACTAATTGGAAGTATTTCTTGTTTCATGCAAGTGTTGCATGGTTTTTGTTATGGCATGGCTCGTGAAATTCTGAAAACATTACTCCTGTGGTTTACAGTTTTGTTTGGTAGGCTTTTGACAGGGTGGCCATGTGAGGCACAGTTCAGAGTGTAGAGCACACAATAGGATGTTTCCCAATCCAAAGTGTTTTGAGAGTATTTATTTGTTAATAGCCTGTGTGGTTAAAGCTCTGCTGACTGTAAGTTGATGACCATCCAAGATTACAGGAGTGGTACAAGTTGGATTCAAGGGTTGAGAGAGTTACACTGGATTTCTGAGGGAATCCAGTGTTGCAAGTGTTGTAACTGTGTGATATACCGTTGTATGTTTGTTACTGCTTGAGTAGTGTCATGGTGTTGCCATGGGACTGTAATGTCATCTCTCTATAACTGAGGAAGGTGATGGAATGTAGACTGAAGAAAGTTGCTAAATGAACTGCTTGAGGAAGTAAAACCTTAGCTGGTCAGCTATAAGGTTGTCTGACAACTTTTTGTTTCTTTGCCCTATCATGATAGACTTTGTAGATGAGAATACCACTTACATATTATGTGTTTACAAAATAAGAAGCTGTATTTAGAGGCATAACAAAAGGAGTGCCATTCACAGGTGTGGGAAATAAATTATGAGACAAAAGTTTGTACATCACCCAAATGGTAATGAGGGAAAATTTTTATTATTCAATACATATGGTCACAACCTCATGGAAACAGGAAGTAGCGATCCTGATTCCTATGGGACAGGGTAGTGCCAGGAATGGATGAAGGCAAGCAAGTATGAATATGTATATGTATGTATATGGGCATTTATGTATATATATGTGTATATGAGTGCATGGGACGTTCTTTCATCTGTTTCCTAGCACTACCTCGCTAGCAACGGAAACAGTGATCAAATATAATAAATAAAAACATATGAGCAAGTGTTCATTTCATCCATAAAGAATGATTTCTTGCATTCTTTCATTAACGTATCCACATATCTAAGGAAAAAATAGTCTGTGAATGCCCAAGTGTTCTTTGCTGCACTTTGATGAATGTCTGCTTAGCACTGGTATCACTTTACCTTCTTGAATGTTCAAATTCTTCATTATCCTACAGTTGTAAATATCCTCTTCCTCAGCATTTCAAATGGGTATATATCACTTGCTGTTCATCAACAATCCTTATATAAAAAATCTGTGCCTTCCTATGATGGGCAAAATAAAACTAATGTGACCTCATCAATTTATTATTGGCCTATAATGTTTGGTACAGCAAGAAGAGGGAATTATCACAATGAAGGAAATGTGGCTCCCCATTACTGCGATTGCAAAGATACATTTATCAGAATTCTACAAGAGTGGATGATAAATTTTTGGCTAGGGATGTAAAGATAGCAAACAATGTGAATATACATATTAAAGAGTCACAGTATTCTACTCATGCATACCTGTGCTCAGAAACAACTGAACACTCTGGGACTTGCCACTGTCCCTCTTTTCTAAAAAGAACAGCAAGCAGTGTGATGTTAACAGGAGTGGATGATGAAACTGAAGTATTTTGTTATAATGAACATTTTCAAATCTCTCATACATAAGAGGTATTCAGCCACAGACTACCTGAAAATACATTTTACTAATACTAAAAACACAGAATGATAGGCAGGAAAACGTTTCTGGTCTCTATGCTGCATGTCTGATCTCTTTTCCTCTCTTTTATGGATATTCCTACTATCTACTGGATACAAGTACAATCTCTGCCTGGTAATTCGTCACTAGTATAAGTCTATATGAACAGCTTAGGTTCGTTGCACCACAGAACACAAAGCATACAGCTGAGAATTACAAAAGTTATAGATAACAATGAATAAAGGCAAAAACCTTAATACCTTTTAAGAACAGCAAGTAAAGGTTGCATATTACACCTTTTGAAGAATACATATTTCAAGGTAGCTTTATTTAGGGTTGACGATACGGTAATGAACAACTGTCACACAGTAAGTAAATACAACCTGATTTGGACATAAGGATATTTTTCATGCACCACACCGGCCTGTTTCAACTGCCCATTGAAGGAATACTGTGCAAGAAATGATGGGATGACCTTTTCTCCCTTCTTGGTTATTTCATTAATACAAGCAGATGAAAAGTTACAAAAAACAAACAAAAATGTTCTATAAATGCCTTAAGAATAGATGCTTTGTTTAACATACTTAAAAGTTGTGGAGACACTAAGTTGCTTAAGGTTTTTCAGTAAAATTCTACATCTTTTTCTATTGCATGAAAAGGAGGCATGACACAGCTGAACAGAATAGATAAATTGTGAAAGTTTTCATAACTTTTTTACTGGGAAAACTGTGGTACCAGTGAATTGCATCACTCCCAAGAGCAATAAAGACTGGTAAAAAAAAAAGGCAAAGCTTTGCCCAAAACAACCATTGATGGAAACCACGTGCAGTAATGAGAAAAGAATATGACAATGAATACTCCTTGGACATAAGAGAGTATTGAAAATATTGGGAAAATCTTATAAGGAAAAAAAATGCTTGAAATTTATGGGGAGGTACATTTACCAAATTTCATCTAACACCAGAAAATAATGTGAGCATACAATCCTTATGTTACCATTCAACATAAAAGAAATTTTCAGAAATTTCCGTACTGTCTTTGCCGTCCACATGATAAGTAGGCCTACTGCTCTCAATTATAACTCATTCAAGCATGTGTCCCAGGTTCTGCTAGATGGAATTGATTAAAAATAGTAAAGCCTATACAAAATGAAAAACACACCCTGGAAACACTGATACATTCAACCTAGTCCAAAACCAAGAAATTAAAAAGAAAAAAAATTGCAATCCAGTAAATTACATCTATAAATGGGGCAGCCAGGGGTATGTAGCGTGAGATTAACAATATACTGTACTTCGAGGCAAACTGGTGACCTTCACTCTGTGAGTATATTTGTGTGTGTGTGTGTGTGTGTTATGGGTGTATGTTCATGTGTGTGATGTCAATATGTATGGAACATATGCATATAATTATATATGATTGATGTACACTTTCACTGTACTTTAAATAAGATTCTATTTCTAAATATAATTAGTAATGCAAGAGACACAAGACCCACAACTAAACTGTAATGTGAAGGTTCAATAAATGATAGTTTTCTCTAAGTTTTACCAAAGAATCCCTCCTACGCAAATCTTAATAATGCAAGGAAACATTTACTACAACTGTAAATTTCAAAGCTGTTTTGTTTGTTTTTTTGTTAGATCGACCAGGTTTCTATCTAGCTTGAGCCCTTGTCAAACCAACAGACTTTCCAGATTTTTTTTTTTTTACATTACCACAAATATATTCCTAAAATTAGGCAAAAGAAAAGCCACAGTAATAAAATAAGGTTGTTCCTACTCACACACAAGGTAGATTTTAAAGAGTAAAGTTTAGTATGGTATAGCTAATATTATTATACCAAAATGTATGATTATTAATTACTTCTGGTCAACACACAAAAAAGTATATATAACAAGTATCAAATGCCTCTCCATATGTAATGATTTTCCTTAAAAATGAAATCGTATTTCCTGTGTTAAAACTGGGAAAGTTTTTGCATGGAATACTAATGTTCTTAAGACATGAAGGTTGCATTAATCGTCAAACCTCTGAGGCACTCTGGGTTCATCACTCCTAATCTATAAATACGTTAAGAAGCTCTTACTTTTTTCTAGGGTGATGCTTTAAGTTACATCTAATCGTAATAGATTATGAATTCCAATAAACTCACATCAGAAGTCTTACTCTCAAGAAATGAGCTAGTTTCCACCCACTGAAATGTTTAGTAAGTCTAGTGCTGTGCCTCAACCTAATGCGACGACCACCTCCTTGGATGTCATGGGGAGTAGTGAACTACCTATGATGCCCAGCAGAGTGGATTTGGGCCCTTCGTGATGTTATCTGGCTTCATGATTTTGTCAGTAAGTAATCATTCCCTCCAAGAAGAATCACTGCCGTTTCACAAGTATATAATTTAAGTACTTTTCTAGATTTGCCAATCATAATGCTTTATGAAACAAACTAAAGGTCTACATGCATCATTTAATCACAATTTTCTTAAATTCACTTCCTTGGTAATTTATAATTAATAAACTTTAGTATTAATATTATCATGAATATAACCATAAATAAAGGCAAATTACAATAATGGACTAGCATTGATAATTAAAAAGATCATTTATTTAAATCCTTATATATTAATATACACTACAAAACATGACAGAGGTTACCAGTTTGCCTCAAACAGAAAGGGTTAACAGTGCATGCCAGTGGCTTGTCCCTAGAGGAGGAGGAAGAAGAGGAGGAGGATGAGGAGGAGGCAGCCCGGGAAGGTTTACGGAACTCTGGGGCCTCATGTTGCTGGCTACGATCTACAGTAAAAGCTAAAATGTACTCTCTGCTACTGTATATATATATATATAAAGCCTTTTAAAGCTACTCATATATATGCCAGTTTACAATCCTTAGGTTACTGACATCTTAAGTTGGCATTATTTTTCATTACTGGCAATAAAAGTTACTGCCCAGTGCTAAAGATTAGGCTGTCCGGCCACAGGGATCTGTAAGTCTTCGCGTCCCCTTCTCCTCTACTTATCACCTTGTGTGAATTCTCTTCGCAAAGAATTGAGTAGACAATATAGTACTTCCTTCACTTTCCTTTTCAAATAATTTGGGCCGTATATAGATTTTCAATGCTGTTTCGGTTAAAATTCTGTGACATTGTTCTTTCTATGATTCTGTTATTCTCTATAAGCCCAGTGAGTGAAAGCAGAATGTCTACAGAAAGATTGTCTTAAGGTCCATCACCAGCCTGGAATTTCACTCGTCGTTCTCCTTCACGTCTTGCTTTTGGCACTGGAAAAAATTTGTGGTAAACCGCTTGTAACAGCTCTCAGAATGTAAATCCAGGTATTGGCACTGATGTTGGCACGGTTAATTTGGCACTGAAGTTTGTTCCTGGCGAGTAAAAAAATTTGCTACTGCTAGACACAGTTTATGGGATAATAAAAGTCAAGGGTATTGCAGAGAAAATTCCATGGGTACCTTGCATCCTTCCAGGCCAGTATATAGCTCAACAAACACCATTGCACAAACACTTCATTCATATTGCACAAACTCTGTAGCCACAAAGTGCATTGCACTCTCAGACTTGCTTCTAGGTTCTACATTAACAAAATCAACAAGGAAAAGTCAGTTCACACTACATTAAAGAATCATGGGAATGTAAAGCATTGGGAGAACTTACATTACGTTACGTACAAGACATCACAAACTATGGGAGAGTTTAATTTTACAATGTGCCACTTGCCTCTCTTATCACCTCAGGAGAGGATACTAGTAATTTACACACAAGCAGCACTGCAAAAATTAGTGTAGGTCTCTACACGAACTGCGAGAACAGTGGTCGTTACGTACTGTTGGAGCAAGGTTCTTCCCGAAAAAAATGAAGGTATGATAACATTACCGTGATGGGATCAATCTCGTGGTCGTGTCTCCGCCAGATTTAGGCAAAAAGATTATTTGGCTCTAGGGGATGTAATAACCTTTATTAGTGTCCTTTACTTGGAACAAGAAATTATAAATTACTGCACAAGTGAAAGTATTAAGCACAGCATGACACCATTAACACCACAATACTGGCAACAGCATGAACTCCCAGCTTGTTAATGCAAAAGGAAAGAAACGTCAAAACTCGTCAAAGCATGGTTGAAATGACAATGTACGTAAAAAGCCAACTGTGTCGTAGTCAGAGAGATTACACAACTGCAACTTGAAGAAGCATGAGAAAAACAAAAGTCAGCACATAACGCATTAGTCTCCTAACGCGTTTCAGCAAATGAGATCTTGTACAGTTTGCCAAACCCTGGTGCTTACAGCAGAGACTGGAGGCACTGGCTTGTGTTGTGACTGCTCATGGTTACTGGGCGGTGATTGTGTTGGTCCACCTGGTGCTGCACTGCTGCCGTTTCAAGTGGCTATTATTGTCCTGGTTTTCCATTCACACACCTCTTGGTCAATACCACTTGGAAGTGTGGTAACAGCACTGTGTAGCAGCAGTGTGCAGCAGACTATGGTAGGTAGAGGTGGGTGTATCTGGCTAGGGAGACACGCTGCAATTAACTGCAGCGACACGTCACTTGTGTAGCTAGTGGCTGCCGCTTTGCTGGTGAGAGATGCATGGAAGAAGAATGCACTAAACTTGCTCCTTGAAGAAGTGGTGATATCAGGGTGCATTACAAATATTGATCCACGGTTTGCAACCATTAAATTTATAAAAATTATTAGTACTCTGGCTAATTCAACTGTATATTTTGCACATAAAGCACAGCAAAAACATATGGGTGGGTGAAGCCAGCAGTATATAGTGTCGCAGCAACCAGTGCCTGGCTCTACCTAACAGCATAGTCGTGTTCCAGGGGAGCGTATTTTAATGTGGGGCTCACCGGTGCACCCCACAGAAGCTTAATAATATTATAATTACATAATAAAATTCTTTGGAATGATTATTTACAATATGTACATGCACACACACAAGAAAACAGTACAAAACATAATCTTTACAACAATAAAAAGTAAATTAGCTTTGATTTTGCAGAGATAAAAGCATTAACCTCTACACCTTGGTGCTAATATCACTGTGGTGGCTGTCCCTTGTCCCGAAATTATGGGTCCAGGGGCGAAGGTGACAGCTGCGAGCACGCCAACATCATAATGTCCTTCTTCTCCTTAGGGAAGCGAAGCTCACGACCAGCAAGGCGGGCAGCCTCCAGCTCCCGTTCGCTCTGACCTAGTTCCCTAGAGATCACCCCTGGGTTTTCCTGCTCTCGAGCTATCCAGTCCAGGGCCATCTGCGAGCGCATGTCGTCATCCAGTGCTCGGTGTGAGTAGTGTGCTACCACTTCCTGCCTGGAGCACTGCCTTTCCCTCATGGCTTTGAGCGACCCATTCCAGTGCAGAAGCTGAAATACCGTCATGAGTTCCTGGAACTCCAGCATGGTCCGTCCCTTGTTCGTCTCCAGCATGAAGCGGAAGGCGCCGATCCCCGTACTGGGATTGTCAGCCTCGTCGGGGTCACCCTGGGGGAGGGACAAGTCAGCTACGTGCTGGAAAGAAAATCAGTTTTGTGTGGAGACTAATTTCTGCACTCTAACGTACGATGCTTGAAGGACACATGGCAGTCCTGTTCTACCAATGTAGCTGGAACCTAACAAGGAAACTAAACTAACCTGACAAAGTTTTCTCCTTTTCCAAAGTATTCTCTACTCCCACTTACCATGTCAGCCAATTGGAGGGACACCAACCAGGATACAAACCAGCCCTTAAGGTGAATGCTGATAACCTCCCAAGAGAAAAGCCCGATCAAATGAGTTACGGCCATCGCCTTAACATGCAAAAGGAGTGAGGTATGTACATATATGTCCTTCAAGCTTTTGTTAGGGTGCAGATATGTCTCTCCATACATCTTTTTTTTTCAATCAACAGCACTTGAAGGACATATGCTAACCAAGCATTAACACACTTTCATAATTGGGAACACAGACCATGGTAGTTTTACTGCAACTCTGAGTGACATCTGACTCATTCTTCAGGTTATGAATATGAAATAAGCACTGGAATTTTGTGTAGTACTGTTATATCAACCAGATAGAACACAACATCCCAGAGCATCCCTTAGAATGGAAAACTAATAATCCTTAACTTAGGAGTTGGGAAGAGGTAATTTCTAACTCTAAATCATTAATTAAGACTATTGTGCCTATGAGGTACTGATACCACAATAGTACTGACTGAAACAATTGGATCTACTTTACAGAATAACACTTTTTAAACAGGTGTCATTATGAGAGGTTCACTTAGAAAATGTTTGTGATGTCATGCAAGAAGAATCTCATTCACAAGACCTCTAGTTATCTTCAAGTATATCTGCCATCCAACATGACATAGAAGAGAAGACTCTACCTTAGCAAACAAATTTGGAACACATTCTCAAAACATGTCAATCTCCTATTCAGATCTATAAGTGATGAGAAGATTACAAACATAATAATGCACAAACATCCTGAAATTTCTTGGGGGGCTTGTTCACCTTCTCCCACGTCAGCGATGTAGCATCATTCATTTACCAGCCAAACGAAATAGTAATAAATGATATGTTTTCCTAAGCAGTGTTTTAACACCTTAAACCCGAAATATAATCACACTACATGTCTAATTCTACCTGGAAGACCACGATAAAATGTGCTCTGAAGAAAATGAAGGTAAATCAGTTAACCCTTAACAGCAGCAGACATCAGTTGATGGTCTCTGAAGACATGGCATCTGTTGTCAACTAATGCAGTAACTTTTTCCACCTCTGTTTAAATATCTACCTTATCTATCATACCATTAGTAGCCAACAAATGTCTCATCCATGCTTGGAAAATAATCCAGCCATCCCAAGAGCTAAAACAACCACCACCATGGCAGTCCACCTGCAGGCCATGAACACCACATACCTACATTGTTGGACGCCCAAAGTTATTTCGAGAACCACTTATCAGGCGGTGAAGAAAATGAAGTATAAAACAAAAATTATGAAGAAATATTAACTTGAAGGTTGACTTTAGCAGGATTACAAAAGGAGTACAGAGGCCTATAAGTGAGGTGTCCCTATCGAACTCCAGCTTTAGTAACAACTGTGCCTAATTCTCTCTGGATTAATGGAAGACATGTAATGAGCTAGAATATTCATACAAAAAAAAAATCGAAGATCCTATCAACATGCATCTACCATCTGGTGTACTCATATGTGGGAAAGGTGTAATATTTCTACTTTCCATGTTATCCACCACCAACACTATGCCTGTGCATGAAATAAAAATGTGTATGTAATCTGATTAAACTGTTTAATTTGGAGGGAGAAACAAATTTTTCACTATCCTCCCAACTCTTGGCTGCCAATCTCTCTCGCATTGAACGTTAGTGTGAAGGGTGAAATATTTCTCAAAATTTATTCATAATATTTACCAACAATGCTGTGCTTGAGAATAAGGTACTTTTGGAAATGAGAAATAAGATATTCATTTCCACTTCTTCCTGTAGAATTAGGAGAAGTGAAACACATCAATTATACCCCTTCCACGTGTGTACTTTTCACCGGACCCGAACAAAACCCTGGCAGTAATATAACTTTCCACGTATTTTCAGTTAATACTGAATACATATTTACTGTGAAACTGATACATGTCTTGTACAGGATTTCACAACTATTTTCAACAAAATGTTACAAAACCATAAGCAAACCAATGCAACTGAAATTTCTTGAACCTCACTGAAGACAAATGGGGCCTGGATGTTGATGGGGAGCTGTGGTTTTGTTGTGATGCACATGATAGCTAGAGACTGGACGTGACCTTTCTTCATCTGTTCCAGGTGCTGCTTTGTTAATACAGGAAATGGGTATCAAGTATGATAAAAAAAAAGCCCTTGCATCCATTTTCACAACAACTTTGATATTTTGTAAAATAATTTCTCAAATAAAACTGTAGTGTACCACATACATACCTTTGCAGTCTAGAAAAACTGTCCACCATTTTCTTGTACCCTTTCCCCTTAGTATGCTTCGTAAGTTTCAAGACTTTTAAAGTCTCAAATTTTTAGCATTGTCATCCTGAAGCTATGGTGTTAAACACACCCACACCACAGTGGAGGAAAATGGAAGGTATGGACCACTGCCAAAGTATGTGATGCAAAGGTCATGAGGGATATGAAAAGTGAGGAAGATTGGATTACCTTACAGGGGGGATCTAAACACCCCAAACTTGGTCTCATACATAAATGATGAAATTCAACCAAAGTAAATGAGGATAGGACAAAGTGAGAGAAGGCTTCAATATGATTATCATATGGTAGCAAATAAGATTTCTGTCTGTGAGAAGGACTTGGGAATTGACACTGTCCCTAACTTGTTATCAAGAGTCCCACAAGGAGACAAACTGTCTATTGACAAATGTCAGTATAGCTTTCAAGTATAAAAAGTCTTCATCAAGTTGTTCAAACCTAGGTAAAGCCAAGACTAGAATGTGCTTCTCAGATTTAGTTGCCACACCTACAGAAGCACAAAGAGCTAACTGAGAAGGCCACAGTAACAGAATGAAAATGTACATACCTCCCACTGAAATTGGAAGACAAATGTACCTTACAAAATTCTGATAAACTACAGCATGAAATTAAGCATCCTGAATGAGCAAAATTTCAGCAACCTGAGTACCAAAGATCTATCTATAATATCTGAAACTACCTAACTCTTCCTTCTATACAGCCACTTGAAGCTTTCTCTAAATTATTCCCAACTGTGAGATGCGGATTCTCCCCGTTTTCGTATAAGCATTGTACAAAACCAATAAGGTGGATGAGTTGGCATACACCCTTATTCAAATTTTCTACTGAGTTCCAGGGCATGTGAAGTAGTCTTGGGAAACCAAGGAAAGGCTTCTGGTGCCTGGCTGTGGACTGAGGACCCTCAATTCAGTGCTACAGACAGAGTGGATGTGAGCACAAGAAGCCATTCTTCATCTGTTCCTGGTGCTTACAAGGAAAATGAAAATTGTCACCAAATCTAAACATTTGAAGGTTTCTTGCCACTCTGAAAAATCATCTTTTAATTCCCTTTCTTTAACACCCCTCTCTTAAATGCACAGTTTATGTATAGCCTTTCCATCAGCTGACTATTTCTGCTATAAATATTACACCCAAATCTCAAAGATGAACTGGAGGCTGTTTTTCCTAGAAAACAATCTTAATGATATCTCTTTACAAGCATTGATCAAGGATCACTCTACCTTCGACTAACAAACACACCTTATGATCAACCATATCCCTTAACACAAAGCATCCTAAAATGGTTACCACATGTGCCTACAAACATCCAACAAAGCCCATTACATTTCAACCTTTAAAAATGCCCTACATCAATTACCACATCCCATTAACAAACACTCCACAATATTAGTGAGGCCCCTAATGATGAACTCCATATGGCCTATGGTAATTCCAATGATGAGCAACCCAAAAAAATACATTATGTCACCATCTCCAAACTCTATGTGCTCTATCAAATCCCAACCAACAAACATTTAATAGAACTTGTTATAGCTCAGCTACATGCACAGCACATATCGTAACACATCTCCAGCTAAATACAACTCAATCAAACTTACTGTACTGCAACCCCATTTACAAAAACCACACTTGTTTCACCAATTATCACTAATCCTCCACATCTCTACCTACTTTAAACATTCAATAAAGCCTTATAAAATTCCCATCTACAATCATTTACAAAAATCACACTCATCCTACAACATCCCTACATATAAATAATACATAGCCAATCCCCATCTACAACCAATGAACATTCCCCACTACATCCCCCACCTGAAGCATGCTTCAAAATACCCACATTTAAAACCCTACATAACTTGCCATATCATCATCAATAAAAAAACACCAGTTACATAATACCTAAAAGCACCCAGGATTACATAAAAATTCCTCTCGAAACACTTCCATGTCTTATCAAACTAAGCACTCCAAAAACTTTCTTTGTACCTCTCATTCTCTACTTTTTACCTATAATTCATGAGCAGAGTCAGCTAAAATCCACTGTAAAACAAAGTCTTGTATAATAAATACAATGCATGAACAATAACTATTCAAATATTTGCATGTATAAAGAAATAAATGTGCGCATTATGTAGTACTCATATACTGTAAGCTCAAAGACCCCTCTGATTTCATTTCATTATTATTTGTTGCTGATAAATAATTAGTAGGTTTATTTCTTATTATTCTCACTTAATCCACCTTATCCATTCTCAATATTAAGTAGGAATCAAGGAAATCATATGAAAATTCTTCTATGAAATAAAGACCATACTTTTAGTAACCAGTGAAAAGCTTACTTTATCTACCCATGGAACTTACCTTGAATTGTGCACGGGCATCAGCCACTGCTTTCTCAATGAACTCATCAGAGATCCTACGTGAGGGATGTTCGTTGAAAACGGAATTCATGAGAGCAATTTTGGCGGCACTCCGACGTGCCTCAGCCTTTGTTGGGCAATTCTGTAATAGTTACATACTGTTAAAAATCAGAAATTATCCTCTAACTTTAGGTATATGTTAAACAAAACTACTTCTGACAAAGATATAAGAAGATACAAGAGGGAATGAATTTTTAGTGAGAAGTGTATGGGTAAATATTATTATCCAGAGGTGGTTCAGGCACTTAGGAAATAAAATAATCAACATGCAAACAATTTCAGAACCATCACACATTGATTCATGTTAATGTTCTAGGAATTTCCAGCCGATCAAGAATTAATGTTGTCTTCAGAATGATTCTCTCCAAACCAAAATACATTTAAATACATATCCCATTTACCATTTCTCTATAATGTACAATAACTCGTTAACAAATAAGAAACCTGTATCCTACACAGTATTTTCCCTAAACCAGATAGATGTTATGAACATATCGATAATCTGCCCTACGCACATGACCCTTATGCAAGAACATTCACTTAAAGATACCTGCACGTTCAACAACTACATGCTACAAACAAACACACACACGCACACATGTAATATTCCACCTCTGATTATGAAATGCCTTTGATGTTCAAAAACTGAATACAAACACTGCCCTAGCATTCTGGCTGATCATTTTTTGTGCAAAGAAAGTTTGCAATACTCATGTTGAAATGGACGGAACAGGACTACCGTGGATGTCATGGGACACATGACGCTTACAGACAAGCACAAGAGAACCAATCATAGTTAAGCCTCTGCAGGTTCAGTAAAGAAACCAATTATACTTTAGTATATTCTAATATCCTACAGTTTCTTCATCTAACACTGTACACTGGGATTGTTCACCATAACTATGAAGCTACTCCCAATTTTCATATAGTTTCAACAATTATTAACTCATATGAACAAAAGAAAAAATTTCTATGTCAGTGCATATGTTCACCCTATTTGTCTTCTTGTCTTACTCATTGGTACATGCATAATGCATGTCTGAGGCACCTCTGCAAAAAATAATGAGCTGTTTTTCACTTAATATGCATTCACAATCAAGGGTAATTCATAATTTCTTATTTTCTATTGCACTTGCTTCCTGATGGAATAAAATTTGCTACATGCATTCTCAGATGAGCTATGGTGATTTACAATCCACTGTTGAAAATTGCTTACACTGTGTTTGTGAGTTACACAAGTAGATCCAATGGATTAACCCTTATGATTATTTCTCTAATTTCATTGCTAAGAATCAACTAGTCTTGCAGACTAAAGAGTTTCCCTTTTTTGAGGGTCACTCCATCTGAGTTAATCATGGGAAGGTTTTCTGTTATGTCATTTCCTAGAACAGTAATTTTCGTTTCATGTTCAGCAGATTCAAAACTCTGATCTTGAAGAATTACGAGTGTCATCAGGTATCCAATATACAAAGTTACAAATTTATGTTCCTTATGTGCTAAATGTTTCCTACGTAGTGGCTTACTCATGAATGCAATAAGTAAAGTGAAATTGTATGATGTAATTGGGAATCCATATCTCTGTCCAATTACTCTTTTAAGTGAGATTCTATGAAGGCCACAAATGCAGCATTAGTCACAAATACATAAGATAATATTCTAAGTGATAAGAAGTTAGAGGGAAAGTTCCTCGAAGGGGGTTTAGATATTCTTTCTGGTTCCATTTGTTTCACTAGCTGACTCTTCGGACTGTTTCTTAAATATGGGTTTTCTCTGTCCACTCCTTCTTTCAGGGGTTTGTCTTTCGAATCAGGGGTTTATTTCATCTTGTTCCTGAAAGAGTACAGTTTGGCTTATGTTGTTCTTCCCATTACTATCTCTATTTTCTCTGCTAAACCAACAGCCCTGACAGAACTGTTACATATATCCTTTCATGATGACCTGTGCTCTTCTTGGTGGGTGAACCAACATCAGTTCCTAAAATGGATTTGTATGCTGCAAAATGAACTGTTCCTTCTTCAATTTGCCAGACTTGTTATGACAGCATATTCACAGTAAAAAATCACATAATATGATTTACCTCTCATTCTTTTCTCTCCCTCAACCTTTTGTTTTTTCAGCAGTCTATGCCTCCTCCTCCTCCTCCTTAATTTCTGATCCTATTATCATTATTATCAATAGTCCTTGCTCTACCTCTAAATTAGCACATCATGTGCATTTGTTAGATACCAATCCTTTGAGTTCTGAAATCTTTCACACTAGTTGCACTAAACTGATTCCATTTAAAGTTTGTTATAAAAGCGCTGAAAAGTTTTGACCACATGATGTTTCCATTATACAAATGAATTTAAACATTCCTGTTTTTCACTGGCATTGCTATGCAGCTTCCCATATGTGTTGTTACACTACTTCATAATTTTTGGGTGTGTAGATTTTCTATGTACAATTTATTCTCCATCTCCACTTGGTAAAACTGACTTAGAAATGGCTGTTATTCCCATAAATTCTAATCTATGGCAGCCTCAATGTAATTTGTAATGGTTCTTTCAAATTATTTTACCAGCAAGTTTACCTGCATTATAATGGTGATATCAGTGGACAACACCATCTGGCAGCTGGTCTAGAGAGCATATGTGTTTGTAAAAATTTAATCCCTTCCCAGCTTTTCAAATGTGCACAGTCCAGTCTACTTTCTTCTCTGAAGAAGCGAAGCAACAGTTATTGTATGTTCACTGAATGTTTGGTCATCTTTTACTCCTCTCTTCCACAATATACTGATATATGTTTGTACTCTGTACTGGTTTCACTTACTTCATTTCCCCCAGAGTGAAGAAGTTGAAACTTTCCTTAAATAAACATGTAACTATCGATGGCCTATTGGAGGAAAAGACATATCTTCTTGCAGGTATTTTTAGTCACTGGTATCACTTGCAAATACTGATACCCCCAACTCTCATTGAAAGGTATTAAGACCAGGATATATGTGTCAGAGGTGGAGGGAACAAGGAGAAGCAGGACACCAAACTGGAGGTGGAAAGATGGACTGAAAAAGATTTTGAGCGATCACGGCCTGAACATAGAGGAGGGTAAGGGGCGTGCAAAGACCAGAGTGAAGTGGAACGATGAGGTATACCAGGGTCAACATGCTGTCAATGGATTGATCTAGGGCAAGTGAAACATCTGGGGTGAACCATGGAAAGGTCTGCAGGGCCTGGATGTGGATAGAGAGCTATGGTTTTGGTGCATTACACAAGACAGCTAGAGACTGAGTATGAGCGAATGTGGCCTTTTTTTTTTTTTTTTTTTTTTTACTTTTCCTGGCACAACCTCATTGATGCAGGGGGTGATGATGCTGTTCATGTGGGGTGGGGTGGTGCCAAGAATGCTAACAGTAGATAAGATCAGCAGCATGACTTCAGCAAAGGGAAAGTTCAAACAAGTCCTTTTATGTAAACTGCATTATGCCCAGAGTCAAATGTTTATTACTCAGGTCATGATGAAGTTTAAATAATCTGCATCATGACCTGAGTCAAATGTCTATTAACTGACTGGAAAGATGTGAGATCATGTATGATCACTTTATATTGACAACATCTACGAGGGAAAAAGTTAATGAGGCAAATCTGATATATATATATGAACATCTCCACTCACCTTAGAGAAGAACATCCTGGTCATTTCAGTAGGCTGCTAGGTTACACTGAAAATCTTTTCATTATAAAAATGAAATAAAGGACAAAAGTAAAAATGAAGGATATGCATGAAAAAGTGGAAGGATACTGTGCTTATAGTTAGAATTACTGTTAAGTCATTCTATCCTTAGTCTAAAACTCTTAGGAATAACCAACCTCTGGATATATAAATCATTTTCTGATCAGAAGCTCCAGTTATGGAGTAAAGATAACAGCAAGGCTACTATGCCTTACCTGAAACATGAAATAGGTTAGAGAGGGAAAAAAGGAAAAGCATTTTAAGATTTTTGGCAGAGTTGGCAAACTTGCCAATGAAAAAATGGCAAGGTAAGTGTTGTTATAGAGATATGAGGGAGTAAAGAATTCTGAACTTTCATGGTGCAGGGAAAGAAACATGTACTACAACTGGTGCTAATTGTCAGATTATCCTCATGTAACCAAAGTCATTACATCAAATTGGTGTGACAATAAAATATTTAACTGGCCAAAGCAAAACTCAACTGACATTAAATGACCTAAAAACAATACATCAACCTATCATGCCTTTCTGGTGCAAGACTAAAATGATTTTATGATGCCAAAATTTGCCTTTTCAACACAAGACTGATTTGGTATGATTATTCAGTGACAGAATGAACTGTGATAAATCTAACACACTTGAAATAACCCTAAAACACCAAACTAATCTGACATGTTCCCACAGTGCTTTGAGATCTTTCAAAAGGTCACTGATTATAATTGCCTTTATGTATGACCTAATGATGTTAGTCTGACTTGCTATGAACTTAAGCATTCAACTGAAATGAAGCATAATGATATGATCCTACAATACCAAACTGATTCAGACTTCAACTGAAATAACATTACAATGGTTCACTAACCTGAAATGACATAGTGTAATGCTATAATATCTGCTTTACAATGTGACTTTACAGCATTTGACTATCTTCACTACACCACTGAGAACCTGGCAGAAAAGACTGACCTGGAATGAGCCAAAGCATGATCCGCCAGGTAGCGTGACATAACAGACATAGGGTGGGGAGGAAGAAGGCACTGATTCGTAAATGACCAGGGCACCATTCTTAAGTTCTGCTCCTCGCTGTGCCTTCATTTGCCAGAACTCCTGCAGCGCCTCCACGACATTCACTGTAAAAGATCGTGGTAATTAGTCACACTCTCGGGAAGTACTTTTTAAATGGGTGATCAATGACAATAACTTGAGTTTCATTAGATCACGAAATTTATGAAACTTGAAAATATTTCATACATGATTACTTGAGGAATAATTACCCCCTAGAAAAGAAAAAATTGGTCTTGAGATACACTTTAGAGCAACTGAGGTATTTTTTTTTTTGTACTTCTTGATGGCAAATGTACTGACTTTATGACAAGTATAGAAACCTACCTAAAATGGTGGTACCATTTGCATAAAGTGAAATGGTTTCCCATGATTTTCCATTACATCTGCCCTTCATGAAAAATGACAAAAAAGACCCTTCCCCCAAAGTACCCAGCATCATCAACATTAGAAAACAATGGCACAGAAAAAAAATCTCGAATATGGAGAATGAAAATTATAACCTTAAAAGTACAACAGCTTAAATATGATAGTAAGGAATTCCTGACATAGTACTACATTAGTCATTGGCTTCCTATATCATTTCACTACAATACACTACACACACACACACACATGCCTAAAAAAAAGTATCAAATCCATTCATATGTATTTCATGAAACTAGGCAGAAATACCAACTAACACCAACTGGGTAAGTTCTTAACTTCATCTTCTTAAGCATATCATTCTATCTTGAGTATCAAAGAACACTTCCCGTAACTTAAGTCCACAAGTAGCACAGGTAGTAAAAAAAACATCAACTTATACAGGGTACAGTATTGGTTATATCTAGTGTTAAGGAATTCATTACTAGATGTTAAATCCTGGTTATCACTAGTGTAAAGGAATACAAAATCAAAACACTTATTTGTTATCAATTGCATTAAGAAATACAATATCACTTCAGCTACAGATTATCACCGGTGTTAAGGAGTATACAATCTTGTATCATATAGTGGTTATCATTGATGTTACGGAATGCTATCTTAAATACTGGTTATTATTAGTGTTAAGGGATAGTATCATACAGCTCATACTCTCCTGACAATTTAAAATGGCAGTAGTGATGCCTGGTGTAAAGTAAAAGTAACTTACATGATAACATAATATATTAACTGGATCACCAGTGCTAAGGAATTTCAATGTACATCAGGG
This sequence comes from Panulirus ornatus, assembly GCF_036320965.1. Classification (NCBI taxonomy): domain Eukaryota; kingdom Metazoa; phylum Arthropoda; class Malacostraca; order Decapoda; family Palinuridae; genus Panulirus; species Panulirus ornatus. The sequence goes on from NC_092269.1 coordinate 34,326,858, forward strand.
AATGGTTATCATCACTGGTGCCAAAGATTGTGAAATTATGTAAGGTGCCAGGTAACAATGGTGTCATGGATGTCTGAAGAATATACTACTAACTAACATCCCCAAATGATTATTGTTAGTGTCAAGAAAGAGAGTTTAACATCTAATCAATAAAAGTGGTAACATGTATACAAAAGGGAAAATTGCAATCAATTATACACTGCTAAGTACAAGTAATGTTACATTTCTTATCAAATCACTAACATTTCACACCTATATGTGCTGTAAAATGAATGTACTTAAAAGAGCATTTTTCAAAAGAATTTCATCATATCTATAATTAGGATTATTCTTTTCTTTTCATTGCAAACTTACTTTAGTTAAGTATGACGACTCAGATCATGTCTTCATATTAGATAATCTCACTTTTACATCACTGAAATCTAAAAAAATGCAATATGTGCACAAAATTTCACTCAAGAGTTAAACAGCACATGCATGCATGACAAAACCTCCCAGTAATTCCATCCACAAACATTAAGATATCTACAAATTGTTGCACTGAGTAAATTCAACCAATGCTTAAGTTACAACAGCTTGTGCGGGTTAGCATGATAGATGTGGCCTTAATAAAAGCATTCAGACAATAATTACAGCAATGAAGTCAGAAATTGGGTGGTAATTGTTGCACCTGGGGTAAGAAATGGGAGGAGATAATTGTGACACTAATTATAGCAACCTGTGGTCATTACAGAAACAACAGAAGTAAGGCTGCAGCCACTTGGGAACTTTCAGACAGATGGGTGTGGGTGTGTGTGATCATCTATTTGAATATGTGTATGTGCATATGGGTACGAAGTTTTAGTCTTGAGACCATCTCTTATCCTCTCTTTTCTCTCATACAATTTTTGGAGCTGTTTAAATGTCCATCATATTCAAGACTATATTGTACTTTCCATTTCTGTACTTCCATTTATTCTCACATCTCTCATGCATTCATAACTGTACTGCGATTCTTCATTTACCTAAATCCATTTAATCTCATATCATCTTTGACTCTTCTTCAGCTTAGTTTCTCTTCCTATTCATTAACTAATATGTTCCCTTACATTTCAAAGATGTAATCAAAATCATTAAATGTATGCATGACCCCTCCAGTCCTTCCCTATTCAAATCTGGGCAAGTTCATGGATATCATCATCATCATCTGTACCTCAGCTCACATATTTCATACTGATTTGAATGTTTCCTTAAGTGACTTGATTCTAACTTGGTGATAAATACATAAATTTGGTTCTAATATTCAAAGGTAATCTGGACACTAACCAAAATAAAGTTGACTTCACTAACAAATCTCTTATGAGATTTTCTAGTGAATGACTGAGTACTGTGTGAACCCTTAAGTCAAAACCTCTTACAGTTACTTTCAGGGAATTTTTCCAATCAAAATGACACTCACAGCTAACCACCATTTCACAAAATTCCACTTACATCACTTTGTGTTGTGCTGCAATAAAATTCATTATATGCATATCAGGGCAATGCTGTAGTTTGTCTCAGTCTCTTTATATAGTTTTCCAATCCTGCGTACTCTTCATTTCTCTCAACAGTTTAGTATAATCTGCAAGTGGATTCCTTCTGTCAAGTCATTTATACAAATAAAGGATTATGGCTCACAGAAGACTGTCGGCACAAAGCGCCAACAGTTACAACTTATACTTTTACCTAGTCTGAAGGGGCACATCTGAGATGTCTGCTATTCCCTTCCATTCTGGTAATAAACCAATCATACTATCTGTGTGCATGTGTGTTTAAACTATTTGTAAATACTTATCTCTACTGTACGGGAAGATATCTTTACTCTTATTGGGCCCCATCTCTGGAACAGCATCTACTATGATAAGGTTTTCCAAACCTCAGCATATTCTTCAAAATTCTTCAAATATTCTCACTCTGTTTCTTCTATTCACCCACCACCAACCATATACAGCGACAATACTTCTTACATCCTTTCTATCAAGTTTCTTCCATAATTTCATGTTATGTCCTCTGGTTGTTCTATCCTTCCATCTTTCATAAAATTGTGCATTATTTACCTCAGCATGATATTTCTATTACTATGAACCTATTACCACCAAGATCCTGCAACCATCATGATCCTATTATCAATGATCTTACTACCAACATGATTCCACTATCATCATGATCCTACTACTGTATAAAGATCTCACCATCATCTACCACCACCGTAATTCTATACTAACCCTATGATCCTACTACTACCATAATCCTACCACCATCTACATCCTACTGACCCCATGGGCCTACAAACACCATGACATAACCAACACTATGATACTAATAACCCCATGACCCCACTACTGTCTCCTTCTTACCCACCCTTGTGCTGTCTTCATTTTATCCACCCCAGTGCAATCTCCATCCTGCTCACCCTTACACCAATCTCTTTCCTATTATCACCCTACACCTCTCCATCCTTACACCATCTCTCTCTTGTCTTGCCCAGCGTATTAGGTCAACTTCCGTGACAGTGTCAAAGGTGGCCACCTGATGTTTAGCCTCCTGCCAAAAGCTTGCTCGTCCCCTGTCTTAACATAGCCCTTCCAGGGGTGCCCTTAATCCAGTTCGGTATTATCTCACTTTCTCAATATTCTCTCACTTTCTCAACATTCTCTCAATTTCTCCTCTTCTTCCCCTGGGCTCCCATGGCTGTGGGCCAGGCTGGCTAACTCCCACCTGACCGTCACCTCTGACCCCCCAATACTTCACCCCCTCACCTGGCCCTACTCGGAGTCCCTCCTTCCTCTTCCCCCAACCCTTCTCCATAAAGAAACAAAGGGAATCATTCGAAGCGTCAGGGTAAAAAAATAAACCCACTGCAAACCGCTCTCCTTTGGGTTGGCAGATCCATTTGAATCCCAGAAGAAAACAACTGATGGGTGGGTGAGAGGCCTGGCCTGGTATGCCCAGCCGGAGACATCCCCACCCCCCTTTCATTGGTCGCACATCTGCATAACATCACCCCCCAAAATATTACCCCACCCTAGCAAGGTCACAAGGCCCCAACCCTTACACCCCATTATTCTCCTATTATCCATCATTCTGACTTATCTTGTAGCCCAAGGGGATGGAGGTGTGTGTGTGTGTGTGTGTGTGTGACAAGCATAACTGCGTGAGGAGAGGAGAGATTCACATGAATCGCTCCCTATGAACCCCACTTCGTGGTGAACACAGATTCGAAACATACGTATTATCATTATAAAGCAGACGTCTCGTGGGTTCTTGTGCCCTTCTGGCCCCGACAACCCTCTTACCGATACAGCCCCCCCCCCCCCCCCCTAAAAAAAAAAAAAGTGATGAGGGCAAGAAGGTGCTGAGGACAGGCCTCGGATAACCCCACCCCTCCCCCCAACACACACACACACACACACACCAGACAGTCTCCGATCCTTCCCATCTGTAAACGTGGGTTGGCCAGGCAGTATGGGCAGCAAGGTTTGCGTAGCTTGGGCAGAGCAGTGTGGGTACTCTGGTGTGGGGAGGGGCGTGTGGGGAGGGAGGCGTGAACGCAGTTGGGTGGGGAAGACGTACTCTAAGTACAGTGGAGCGAGCAGTGTGGGGTCGGGAGGTCAGGTTAGCGCGGACGGTGTGGGACGGAAAAATGTACGAATGTGGCCAGCACGGACAGGGAGATGAGACACAGCGGGTAGGAAACTGTGTGTGCAAGAGGTCGGAGCCATGTAGGCAGGATGGTCTGGGGAACACGGGCAGACCATGTAGGTATGGGAAGGCTATTCAACCAGATCAGCTGGGTAATGTAAACTGATGGGCAATGAGTTGGCGTGGACAGACAATGGACGAGCGGCAAGAGTGGGCCAGTACCACACGCACGCCACTAAGGAGCGGTGGTGCAGTGGCCAGCGACAGTCTCACGCAGGGGAAGTGCAGTTAACGCCATCGACAGAAACAGGAAAACGAAGGCAGA
>NC_092269.1:34335842-34340842 GCF_036320965.1 Panulirus ornatus
GTTGGTTGAAGATTTCCTTATTAATGGCCAACCGATGCATACATTTTACCGGCAGCCACAGTCTTTATCTCCTTTACAGGTCTAGTAACATTCTGGCAAAAGGTCCTTCAGACACAGACACAGTCACATATACAGACAGACACAGACACAGTCACACACACACACACACACACACACTCACACAGATACAGACACAATCACACAAACAGACAGACACAGACACAGTCACACACACACACAGTCACAGTCACACACAGACAGACACACACACACACACAGACAGACACAGTCACACACACAGACAGATACAGACACAGTCACACACACACACACAGACAGACACAGACACAGTCACACACACAGACATACACAGACACAGTCACACAAAGACACAGTCACACACACAGACAGACACAGACACAATCACACAGACACAGTCACACACATATATATACACACACACACTCCTGCATCTTATTTCCTGGTAGATAATATTCATATCGAGACCTCTGCTAACTGCGTCCCACCTTCAAAGCTTGGCATTCACTTGGTGTTTTTCTTTCTATAGTTCATCAACCATGTGCCAGACGAACCTCGGCGTCTGTCTTCGTCACCCATATCATGAAGATTATGCAATCTTCCGTCATCCTTTACCTTCCCCTCATAACCACTGCATCATCATCTGCAAACATAATCACGTACGAGTCTAGACGTTTCCAGCAAGCCACTGACATAGATCAAGGTTGAGCGAGAGTCCCAAGGCAGGAGGACCCCGCGGCATGCCACTCATGCCCTCAACCCATTTCGAGAAGGCTCCTTCCAGTACGGTAATAAACTGTCACTTGAAAGAGTCTCCCTTTTATATATTCCGACCTGAAAATCCAGCATCTTTAACAGCCTAGGCGTATACGGCACAGTGTCAAATGCTTTCCGACAGTTCCCAAACATACATATAATCCACCCCAAAATGGAGCTCACTCTCGCGTAGACTCGCAAGATTCGAATTAGGGCAGGCTCGTGCGTGTGTGATTCATGGTCAACAACGCTACCCATAACAATACGCCGAGTCCGTGTTGATTCCCACTTAACGTAGTTCCCCTCCCCTCCTATATGCAAGTGGTTAACACCCACCCCCGCCAAGTCTCGTTACGGACGATGCTCCTTGGAGGAGAGACCCTGGCTGGCCTGTGGTCTATCGGAGCCTCCGCCGTCTCGTTGGGGGGAGGAGGTGTGGAGACCTACCCGGTCCAGGCTGAGGGGGAGCGGCGTGGACCAGCGCTGGTGGGGGCGCCCGCCCGCCTCCCTCCGCTATCTCCTGGTCCACATTTTCTTCTGGTGTATCTAATTCGCATTGTTTACCCGCGGAGATTATAAGGCCCGGTCGCCTATTTGTATATAAAATACATATACCCCTTCTGGTTACGCGGGGTAACGTGTACTTACGATACACTTGTCAACTTAAAAGATATATATATATATATGAAAAAAAAAAATCACCCCAAGATGTATCATAATTACTGGCAGTGCGTCTCAAGAGGCGAGGGGGTATAGCCGGTCTGAGCTTTCTTGTGCCTGCCGCGTCTACCTCTTGGCTCCCCCCACAATGTTCGTGTGTGTGTGTGTATACTTTTGTTGAGGTTTCTGAGGCGCATTACCAGCCTCTCTCTCTCTCTCTCTCTCTCTCTCTCTCTCTCTCTCTCTCTCTCTCTCTCTCTCTCATAACCCAGCCTGGAAAGTCAACCACGTACCGAAGGTTTTTTGTTTGTATAGTGGTTTATCCCGCTAACTGTATTCTCCCTTCTTACGTACATAGCCAATGCAAAGCTGAAGTATATAATATATATATATATATATATATATATATATATATATATATATATATATATATATATATATATATATATACATACATATATTATACTTAATCGCTGTCTCCCGCGTTTGCAAGGTAGCGCAGGGAAACAGACGAAAGAATGGCCCAACCCACCCACCTACACATGCATATACATAAACGCCCACACACATACCTAAACATCTATAAGGGGCGTAACCCAGGCACAATCTAGAAATTATGGTCCGAGACCATTCAGTTGTTTACATGGTCGGGTTTACCTAAACCCGGTCGACGGAGGGCGAAAGCGATCCCCAAGTGTCCACTACGCAGTGCAGGTGGCAAAATTACTTTTCACACAGGAAATTGAGGGCAAGTACGCCAAATGTGGGTGAAGTGAAGCAGGGAAGTAACGTTATCTACTGGCCTCAACCTACGCATCACACTGACCAAACACTACATATAGCAGAAGAGGAAGGTATCTGAGATAGCACTTGTTAACCAACTTTCGGGATCTATAGAGGGTTAAAGCCTCTCCCTCCGAAGACCCAGGGGCGTCCCTGGGAACCCAAGGGAAACACCCACATTCACACCGTCCCTGGAAGACTGAAGCTGTCAAGACCCGAACACACATGCCTTGTTTGTGCTGCTAACGAACCAACACCAAGATCATTACCCCACTGAACGAAGGGGATATAAGAGTTTGATAAATAGGATTAAAGAAATTATTCAGAGCTTTCCAGAATTATTTTCTGTATTGACCTGGCTCGTAAACGTGGAAAGGTTTTTGAAAGAGAGAACAGACGAGAGAACGTGTACATCACTCACATAAACAGGGAAGTATGAAGTAACCCCAACAAAGAGGAAGGCTGAAACCATCCCAATACATAATGCCATCCCTGGTAACCCAACGAGGGAAACATATACCACTCCCGTCCCCCAACAAATATTATATATATATATATATATATATATATATATATATATATATATATATATATATATATATATATATAAAGTTGTTTATAATAATGGAGACAGTTCAAGAGCTGAGGACCCCCACGAGTGTAAAACTCCCTCCCCGTGGAGCACAAAACAGGTCATTAAAGGGAAGGACACAGTTACCCCTACACAGAGGGAGGTATAAAGTCCCGCCAACATACAGTGAGGACTACAGCGACTTCAGCTTACAAAAGTACGTACAGTCTCGAGCAAAACGTCACCCCGATAACGACGAACGGAACTCACGGCTGGTGATGATAACAACGACAGAAACATACCATCAGTGAAGGAATATATCCCACATTTCACAGCATATACCAGGTCATGACACATCATCATGACGTAGGTCCTACGTCCCATTACGCCTTGGGGTACTACCTGGGAGCTACGGAGGACGTGGTTGCATAACGGTTGGCCTGATTCGAGTGTCGTCTGATGACGAGGACACGGGTTCGACGAGTTCCGATAACCCGAGCGGTAATTCGACGTCAAGGGACGGCTTTCGTGTGATATTGGTCGTCATCCTGCGAGGCGAAACTCGGCCCCAGAGGACCACTTCCAACGCGTCGGACACCACCTCGACGCGAGAACAAAGGACGCTTTACATTCCTCCGAACGTGTCACGTCACCAATCCAGCCATACATCCTCCCGCGTCGCCCCACAAGAAGGTTTAAGGCATAGAGGGCTTGCCACTGCGGGGCGAGGCAAGACTCGACCCATGCGGCACACACACACACACCTCCTCCAGGTGTGAGGTGTGCGGATCTAGCGGTGAGGTGATGTAGCATTCCCCCCCAGACAGGGCCTGGGGCCAGTGGTGGCAGTTCCCACGCGGTCCAACAGTACCAGAGAGAGAGAGCAGACCGCCCAGAGCACCGAAGACGAGACACTCCGCCGCCGATCGCCCAGATAGTGCACGCCAGAATACCACCTTCATAAAAGGCTATACGGTCTAAAGGGCATAGCTAGCTGCCCCGCGGGTCACAGGAACGGGTCTGAGAGGCCATGGTGAGCCGGGGGGGTGGGTGGCGAGGCTCATCCGGGGAGAGGAGGAGGAGGAGGAGGAGGAGGAGGAGGAGGAGGGAGGGGTGTGTTAGCAGAGGTTCTGGCTGTAGGAGAGGGCCGTGAGGGAAGGGGTAGAGTGAGGAACATGAGGGAAGGTGGAAGTGAAGATGTGGAAGGGTGAGGATGGGAAAGCTGTTCTGGTGGGTTAAGGAGGCGGCCACGGCGTGTGGGTCTCGCCAGCAGACGACGTCTCAAAAACCTCCGGAGTTTGTGTGAGACAGTGGGAGCCTTGACCGTCGGCAGGGGGGGGGGGGGGACACGTGGTGACGGTCGCCGTGACGCGCCACCTGCCTCCTTCGGTTCCCACGCCTCCATGCCCGGCCCCGACACCCGACCTCTCTCCTTCCTTACCCCTACAACCCTCTCTCTCTCTCTCTCTCTCTCTCTCTCTCTCTCTCTCTCTCTCTCTCTCTCTCTCTCTCTCCCTCCCTCCTCCTCCCCCAACACCTCCCGTCTCTTTCTTCTGTTGTCCGTCTACACTCTGCCTCCTCCGTAACGCCCAGAGCACCGCCCCCCCCCCGTCTCTTTCAGCTGGACGTCCACAGCCCCTTCTGTCCCGTTCAGACTTCCACGGTTCCTGTCTGTCTCACTCACAAGCCTGGACGCCTCATGCCTCGCTCGTCCCGGACGTACGGGGACGCACCGTCTCCTCAGTGTCCCGTTAAGCTGGAATTCCCACGACAAGTTTAAGGTTCACCTCCGTAATTCAAGTTCAAAGTTCGCCTCCATGAATCAAGTTCAAGGTTCACCTCCTCTCCCTGAGTCAAGCTCAAGCTTCACCTCCGTAATTCAGGTTCATCTCTCCACGAGTTAAGTTCAAGGTTCACCTCCTCCCCACGAGTCAAGTTCAAGGTTCACCTCCTCCCCACGAGTCAAGTTCAAGGTTCACCTCCTCCCCACGAGTCAAGTTCAAGGTTCACCTCCTCCCCCTAAGTCAAGTTCAAAGATCAACTTCCCAGAACATCGTTACCTCTGTTTTCCACGACACTTTCTGTCGATGGTGATGGTGGGGGGGAGGATATAGTGAACATGCTTGCTAATGGTCCTCGCTGATGGTGATGGTGATGATGATGGTGATAATGACACCCTCCATGGTGGAAA